>NC_081552.1:254294452-254472540 GCF_963082655.1 Stomoxys calcitrans | reverse complement strand
TCGCCAGCATTGGGAGGGAAAAAGCCATCGCTGAAGATTTTTTCTGGTGTTCTCGCCGGCATTCGATCCCAAACGTGCTGCGTCATAAGCGGACACGCTAACCTCTGCGCTACGGTGATCTCCCAGACATATTTATACATCTTATATATAAAACTCAATTTGTGTTTGTTGGTTTGTATTTTCCGTATAGAATCAAAAACGACTGAACCGATATCCTTGAAATTTTCACAGAATGTGTAGGTTGGTCTGGAAGGAAACATAGGCTATAAAATTTTTTGATTTCGGAAGGTGGGCGGACTCTCCCCCTTACCCCAAAAGTACTACCCAAAAATAAAAATGGACCGATCGGGACAATATGGCATTCAAATGAAAGGTATTCAAGAGAAGAGTACAAATATCATAAGAAAAGTTGCGTCGAAGTACCTCGGGGGCCGCCCTAGCCCCAAAACGCCTTAAAATAGGTTTATTTGACAATCATGACAATATGGGACTCAAATGAAAGGTATTCGGGAATAGATTGCGAATATGGCCAGAAAGGAGAAATATGCTTTATAATTTGTTGATTTCGGAAGGGGCGGACCCTCCCCCGATATCCAAAAACACCTCCCTCAGTAAAAAGTGGACCGATAGGGACAATATGGGTATCAAATGAAAAGAATGTGGGAGTAGACAACGAGTCTGACATTCAAATTCATGTCGAAGTATAGGGGGTCACCCCACCCCCACAAACGCCCAAAATGGGCACATTAGCCAATCACGGATATATAGAACTCGGTTTGATAGCTTCGTATAGACTGAAAAATGGCAGAACCGATTTTCTAGAAATTTCTGCATATTGTGTAGGTTGGTCTGCAAGGTCTGCAAAAAGAGGCTATATAATTTTTCGGTATCGGAAGGGGGACGGACCCTCCCCTTATGCCAAAAACATAAACCCAAAATCAAAAATGGACGATCGAGACAATATAGGAATAAAATAAAAGGTATTGGACTACGAATATGGTATTAAAATATGAGTCTAAGTACTCATCGAGCCACCCCAACCCCAAAACTCCCCCAAACAGACATATTGGACTTTCATGTCAATATGGGGCTCAAATGAAAGGTATTCGGGAATATATTTTGAATATGGCACACAAAATCAGATCGAAGTATAAGGGGTCTCGCCACCCTTCCAAACCGCCATTAGACCCATTACCCTATAGAAGGACATTACCACCAGGAACTGAGCAGGGGAAAATTTCTCACACATCAACGAGTGCTCTCCAATTCCAGTTTAAACTCACTGATAAAGGACCTTTTTTACAGCCGAGTCCGAACGGCGTTCCGCAGTGCGACACCTCTTTGCGGAACATTTTTTGAATGACCATGCTTAGCATTGTACCTCGCAAATGTCGCCAACATAAAGAGAGGATAAACACTGTCTTATCAAATGTTCTCGCCAGGATTCGCACGTGTTCAGCGTCATAGGCTACAATGGCACGAATTCGATATCCGCATTCAGGGCGAAGTGTCCCCACCGTAAAAAGATATAGAGAGTTAAAGAAGGCGCAGCGGCGCGGGCCCGGTTCGGCTAGATAGACTTATATTACATCTTTTAAACTCTTGCTAGAATGCCTTCCACTGATAGCCAACCACAATACAGTGGTGCTCGACTAGTTTCCACTCAGTAGCAGTTCCAATATGGTCGTCGAATATGAGTTCAAATTAAAAGATAATCCTCGTTATATAGAATACCATGTGGTACATGAGGTACTTTTTATACCCACCACCGAAAGATGGGGGTATATTCATTTTGTCATTCCGTTTGTAACACATCGAAATATCTATTTCCGATCCTATAAAGTATATATATTCTTGATCAGCGTAATAATCTAAGACGATATAGCCATGTCCGTCCGTCTGTCAGTTGAAATCACACTACTATCTTTAAAAATAGAGATATTGAGTTGAAACTTTGCACAGATTCATTTTTTGTCCATAAGCAGGTTAAGTTCGAAGATGGGCTAAATCAGACTATATCTTGATATAGCCCCCATATAGAGCGATCCGCCGATTTAGAACCTTAAGCCCATAAAAGCCACATTTATTATCCGATTTTGCTGAAATTTGGGGTAGTGAGTTGTGTTAGGCCTTTCGACATCCTCCATCAATTTGGCTCAGATCGGTCCGGATTTGGATATAGCTGCCATATAAACCCATCCGCCAATTTACGGTCCTAGGCCCATAAAAGCCACATTTATTACCCGATTTTGCTGAAATTTGGGACAGTGAGTTGTGTTAGGCCCTTCGATAACCTTCATTAATTCGGCCGAAATCGGTCGAGATTTGGATATAGCTGCCACATAGACCGATCTGCCGATTTAGTGTCTTAGGCCCACAAAAGCCGCATTTATTATCCGATTTTGCTGAAATTTGGGACAGTGAGTTGTCTTAGGCCCTTCGACATGCTTCCTCAGTTTGGCTCAGATCGGTCCAGATTTGGATATAGCTGCCATATAAACCCATCCGCCAATTTACGGTCCTAGGCCCATAAAAGCCACATTTATTACCCGATTTTGCTGAAATTTGGGACAGTAAGTTGTGTTAGGCCCTTCGATAACCATCATGAATTTGGCTCAGATCGGTTCAGATTTGGATATAGCTGCCATATAGACCGATCTGCCGATTCAGGGTCTTAGGCCCACAAAAGCCACATCTATTATCCGATTTTGCTGAAATTTGGAACAGTGAGTTGTATTAGGCCATTCGACATCCTTCATCTATTTGATCCAGATCGGTCTAGATTTGGATATAGCTGTCATATAACCGATCCGCCGATTTATGGTCCTAGGTCCATTAAAGCCACATTTATTATCCGATTTTGCTGAAATTTGGGACAGTGAGTTGTAGATCGGTCAAGATTTGGAGATAGCAGCCATATAGACCGATTTGTCGATTTAAGGTTTTGGGGCCATAAAAGGTGCATTTATTGTCCGTTTTCGCCGAAATTTGGGACAGTGAGTTAAGTTAAGCGCCTTGTCATATTTCAACAATATGACGCAGATCGGTCCAGATTTGGATATAGCTGCCATATAGACCGATCTCTCGATTTAAGATCTTGCGCCCATAAAAGGCGCATTTATTGCCCGATTTACCCAAAATGAAATTTGTTAGATCCTTTGCTATCCTTCTTCTATTTGACCCAGATCGGACCATATTTGGATATCGCTACCATATAGACCGATCTCTCGATTTAATGTATAGGGCCCATAAAATGCGCATTTATTCTTCGATGTCGCCGAAATTTGGGATAGTGAGTTGTGTTAGACTCTTCGACATTTATTTAAAGTCTTGGCCCGATAAAAGTTGCATTTATAATCCGATTTCATTGAAATTTGGCACAGTGACGTATATTAGGCTTTTCGACATCCGTGTCGTATATGGTTCAGATCGGTTTATTTTTATATATAGCTACTAAAAAGATCAAAATTTTGTTTTACACAATTGAACAATGACTTATACTTATTAGTATTTGGTCCAAATCGGAACATATTTCGATACAGCTCCTATGGGGCATAAGGTATACATTTTTCACCGGATGCTGATATTTCGCTATAGCTGCTACGGGGCATAAGGTATGCATTTAACCGGAAACCGAAAGTTGGTTTACATATATATACCCGAGGTGGTGGGTATCCAAAGTTCGGCCGGGCCGTACGTCTTTTTGCTTGCTCAAAAAAACATTTTTAAATTTTTTCCATAATGTCTCCATTAGAGATTAGTCGCATTGACCATGCACTTTTCAGCTTAGTTAATGTTATCTTCAAAATGTCATAGACAATGACTGATGCGTATGCAAATGGGAATTTTTGAAAACATTTTAAAGAACAGTCGCAGCGGACAATCATATATGCGGATTATGCAAAAATAAATTTCCGGGAACATATTAAAATATTATAACTTAGGCATTTTTATGAGTCTTCAAAAGCAAACAAGTTTTACAACATTCTCATTCGTGCTGCCCAAATGATTTACTTAATAGGTGGCTAAAACATAATTCAGAGCAGAACATTCTTGTTGGCAATCCTTTGCCAAAAAACTTTGGTGGAGTTTAACCCAACAGATTATCCCCTTGCAAAATCTATGGTGATCTGATAGAAAATAAAAGCGTGCTAAGTTCGGCCGGGCCGAATCTTATATACCCTCCACCATGGATCGCATTTGTCGAGTTCTTTTCCCGGCATCTCTTCTTAGGCAAAAAAGGATATAAGAAAAGAGTTGCTCTGCTATTAAAACGATATCAAGATATGGTCCGGTTCGGACCACAATTTAATTATATGTTGGAGACCTGTCTAAAATTTCAGCCAATTCGTATAAGAATTGCGCCCATTGGGGCTCACGAAGTAAAATAGAGAGAACGATTTATATGGGATCTGTATCGGGCTATAGACCGATTCAGACCATAATAAACACGTTTGTTGATGGTCATGAGAGGATCCGTCGTACAAAATTTCAGGCATATCGGATAATAACTGCGACCTCTAGGGGTCAAGTAGTCAAGACCCAAGATCGGTTTATATGGCAGCTATATCAGGTTATGAACCGATTTGAACCTTATTTGACACAGTTGTTGAAAGTAAAAATAAAATACGTCATGCAAAATTTCAGCCAAATCGGATAGGAATTGCGCCCTCTAGAAGCTCAAGAAGTCAAATCCCCAGATCTGTTTATATCACAGCTATATAAGGTTATGGACCGATTTCAACCATACTTGGCACAGTTGTTGGATATCATAACAAAATACATGGTGCCAAAAATTCATTCCAATCGGATAAGAATTGCGCACTCTAGAGGCTCAAGAAGTCAAGACCCAAGATCGGTTTATATGGCAGCTATATCAGGTTATGGACCGATTTAAATCATACTTGGCACAGTTGTTGGGTATCATAACAAAACACGTCGTGCGGAATTCCATTTCAATCGGATAAGAATTGCGCCCTCTAGAGGCTCAAGAAATCAAGACCCAAGATCGGTTTATATGGCAGCTATATCAGGTTATGAACCGATTTGAACCATACTTGGCACAGTTGTTGGATATAATAACAAAACACGTCGTGCAAAATTTCATTTCAATCGGATAAGAATTGCGCACTCTAGAGGCTCAAGAAGTCAAGACCCAAGATCGGTTTATATGGCAGCTATATCAAAACATGGACCGATATGGCCCATTTACAATACCAACCGACCTACACTAATAAGAAGTATTTGTGCAAAATTTCAAGCGGCTAGCTTTACTCCTTCGGAAGTTAGCGTGCTTTCGACAGACAGACGGACGGACGGACGGACGGACGGACGGACGGACGGACGGACGGACGGACGGACGGACGGACGGACGGACGGACGGACGGACAGACGGACGGACATGGCTAGATCGACATAAAATGTCGCGACGATCAAGAATATATATACTTTATGGGGTCTCATACGAATATTTCGAGTAGTTACAAACAGAATAACGAAATTAGTATACCCCCCATCTTATGGTGGAGGGTATAAAAAAAAACAAATAGACAAACAAAAAAGAGACACTTGTTTTAGCCCACACAAGTTTCAAAAATTCGTCGCTCTTTCCAGCTGAGTTATCGAAAATATAAATAACGCATTTAATAGATATGGCTTGCAAATTAATATTGCCCCCTTGTTGTTATAATAAAGAAAGCATTATTCTTGTCCCATAGATAGTATCGAGCGACAAATAAGCCCCTAATCCATTTTTCATGAGATGTCAAAAAAGTGTGACTATCCCCTCATAGGGGAGTGTATAGAAAAATTATGATTTTTCAAATCTGGTATTTCTAGGAGAAAAATCCATCTTTTTTTGAGGTTTTATTTAGACTAGTTCTGCTTACTCTATACACTGATAATTTATGAGAATATGCATAATTAGTTTTTATGAATTCATAATTCTATGTACCAAACAATGAATGAGTTATCTTATATAACATTATTTTTATGATTTTATAATGAAGAATCGTTTTTATGGGCATTTTCAAAATGAAATGGTGCGTTTATGTGCTCAAAACCCATAATTCTATGCGCATTAATAAAGAAAGTTGCGTCATTTTAGATTTCATTGCATTTCATTTAAATATTTGGACAACCTGATCATAAAAAAAAATTATAATAAAAAAAGATATTTCTTAATGATATAACTAAATTTGAAACAAGAAATTGTTTCGCCAAATGTAGATAATGCCATTATAAAAATCTACAATCACCAAGTGGATTGTACATCCTGATGGTCCGAAAAATCGTTATCATATATTATAATGAAATAAATTCGAAATGCTTTGTGAGCAGAAATACAATATCATATATTGACCATAGAGTTCGAACACAATTTGTAATTTCTTAAGGTTTTTGTAATTTCTTAAGGAACTTTACAAACAAAATTTTTGAACAAATGAACTTAAAACGTCATAAAAATGTAAAGGCCAATTAATAATGCATATTTCCAACTCTACCCTAAGTTTTCTTTTCATTATTAATTGATTATAAGTGATGCCTCAGCGCCTAGGTGGCATTATTGAGGCAATTGGCATATATTGGGTTGCCCAAAAAGTAATTGTCGGTAATATAGTAGTAATATAGTCGGCGTTGACAAATTTTTTCAACGGCTTGTGACTCTGTAATTGCATTCTTTTTTCTGTCAGTTATCAGCTGTTACTTTTAGCTAGCTTTAGAAAAAAAGTGCGCGAAATTTTGTTTACATTTGTTTGTTTGGCGTCAATTTTGATATGGGTACCACATGTATTGAATGAAATTCATTTAACAAACCGAATCATGGTCCAAGCATGGTGAACCAGCTCAAACCACTTCAAAGGCTGATATCCACCAAAAGAAGGTTAGGCTGTCTGTTTGGTGGGATTGGAAGGATGTGGTATATTTTGAGCTGCTTCCAAGGAACCAAACGATTAATTCGGATGTTTACTGTCAACAATTGGACAAATTGAATACAGTCATCAAGGAGAGGCGACCAGAATTGGTCAATCGTAAAGGTGTCATATTCCACCAGGACAACGCTAGACCGCACACATCTTTGGTCACTCGCCAAAAACTAAGTGAGCTTGGCTGGGAACTTTTGATGCATCCACCATATAGCCCTGACCTTGCACCATCAGACTACCATTTATTTCGATCTTTGCAGAACTCCTTAAATAGTAAAACTTTCGGCAATGATGAGGCTATAAAATCGCACTTGGTTCAGTTTTTTGCAGATAAAGGCCAGAAGTTCTATGAGCGTGGAATACTAAATTTGCCAGGAAGATGGCAAAAGGTTATCGAACAAAATGGCAATTATATATTTGATTAAAGTTCATTCCAAGTTTTATTAAAAATGCATTTACTTTCTTTTAGATAAAAATCCGCAATTACTTTTTAGGCAACCCCATAATTCGTACAATATTATGAAAGTCACCATATGAATGAAAAACAAGTAAAAAGGCATTAAGCTCGGCCGGGCCGAACTTTGGATACCCACCACCTCGGGTATATGTAAACCCCCCTTCGTCACTATCCGATGAAAATTGGATAACTTATGCACTCAAATTCAGCACGGACATTGAGTGGTCTTATAAATATAAGTCACTGTAGAAATTTGTATTTCAAATTTCAAAAAAAAAATAAAGCTTTTATGAGCTTCAGACCCTTAACCGGCATTTCGGTCTATATGACAGCCTTTTTTCTATTTGGGTCGGGTTGCTGGTGACCTAAAACTACTCACGGGTGGGGGAAAGGATGTAGTGTTTATTGACATCTGTCTTAAATCTTTGAATGTCAAAGTGGGTGGGAAAAACATTACCAGAAGTCGATAGCCAGATCACATACGAACGGTTCGGGCAAAATAAGAATTCTGTCTACACAATGCATTGTGCGGTCCGCTGGCCAATCAATTACAAACGGGTGTGACTTCCTGGAATGTCTAGTATCCCTGACATACATCCTTACATATATTAGACGAACACACACCATGAAAGTACCGATAAAACAGCGCCAAACAACCCACATTGCGACGATGATCAAGGGAGGCAATAGAGTTGCATACCCCATTGTCCCCAATCAACACCATCGCTCTCATCTGCACACGGTCCAGCAGCTTCAGGGATGAGTTTGAAACTCCAGCCCATACATGTGAGTTGTACTCCATTTTCGGCCTTTTGAAAGTGGTGTAGATGTTGAGAAGATCAGACGGAGTGAAGTAATTCTTACACCGTTTAAGAAAGCCTAAACACTTGAATGCTTCTTTCGACACTTCAAATACATGTTAAGCCCAACGGACATCACTTTGTATTTTCATACCCAGAACATCAAAACATCTACACCGTTGATAGACAAAGATGACAAGTAGCACTGAGTCTTCCGTGCGTTAAATTCTACTCGATTCATTCGACCCACTCAGAAATGGCCAGCAAATCCTGGCAGAGTATATCGTCCATAACCGCCTCTTGTCCTCAATCTCTCGTAGACTTGGCCTATGGTCGAATGACAAAGATTACTGTCATCCGCAAATGAGTCGATCGAATACGATGTCTGACTCAACAGATCGGTGATGAAAATTAGAAAAGAGAAGGAGAAGGAGAAAGAACAGAATCCTGAAGTACACCTGCGGTCAATTTGTGTTCATTGGATGAGAACCCATCTATAACGACTCAAATAGTGCGATCTCTGAGAAAGCTCGAAATAAATCGAACGAAGCCATTACCGACACCAAAAGCGACAAGCTTTGATAGTAGTGCACCGTGCCAGACCCTATCAAATGCCTTGGAGATATCCAGAGCCACAATCTTACTCTCACCAAAGTGGTGGATTGAGCGACTCCAGCGTTCCGACAGAAGTGCCAGGTGAGGTCACCTGTAGAGCAATTTCTGCGGAGACAATATTGTTGGTCTATATGACAGCTATATCTAAATATGGACCGATCTATGAACGGGAGGCTTAAAATAACCCACTGTTGCATATTTCAGCGAAATCGGGTAATAAATAAAGCTTTTATGGGCTTCAGACCCTTTATCGGGAGATCGGTCTATATGGTAGCTATATCTAAATATGAACCGATCTGATCCGTATTTAGGTCAAATGTTGGCAGGCTTAGAATAACCCACTGTTGCAAATTTCATCGAAATCGGGTAATAAATATCTTGCTTATGGACAAAAAAAGAATCTATGCAAAGTTTCAGCTCAATATATCTATTTTTTGAAGACTACAGCGTGATTTCAACAGACAGACGGATGAACATGGCTAGATCGTCTTAGATTTTGGCGCTGATCAAGAATATATATACTTTATAGTGTGGGAAATGGATATTTTGATGTATTGCAAACGGAATGACAAAATGAATATACCCCCATCCTTCGGTGGTGGGTATAACAATGTTCAGCGGTGGTTTTCCCCTCTTAATGCTGGCAACAACTTGCCCCTAAACCGTCCAGATTTGGATATAGCTGCCATATAGACCGATCTCCCGATTTAAAGTTTTGAGCCCATAAAAGTGGCATTTATTGTCCGATGTCGCCAAAATTTGGGACAGTGAGTTCCTCTTCAATTTGGCTCAGATCGGTCCAGATTTGGATATAGCTGCCATATAGACCGATCTCTCGGTTTTAGGTTTTGGGGCCATAAAAGGTGAATTTATTCTCCGATTTCGCAGAAAATTGGGAAAGTGAGTTGTGTAAGGCTCTTTGGCATTTTTCTGCAACTTGGCCCAAAACCGTCCAGATTTGGATATAGCTGCCATATAGACCGATATCCGATTTCACTGAAATTTGACACTGTGACTTATGTTAGGCTTTTCGACATCCGTGTAGCATATGGTTCAGATCGGTTTATTTTTATACCCTCCACCATAAGATGGGGGGTATACTAATTTCGTCATTCTGATTGTAACTACTCGAAATATTCGTCTGAGACCCCATAAAGTATATATATTCTTGATCGTCGTGAAATTTTATGTCGATTTAGCCATGTCCGTCCGTCTGTCCGTCCGTCCGTCCGTCTGTCTGTCGAAAGCACGCTAACTTCCGAACGAGTAAAGCTAGCCGCTTGAAATTTTGCACAAATACTTCTTATTAGTGTAGGTCGGTTGGTATTGTAAATGGGCCATATCGGTCCATGTTTTGATATAGCTGCCATATAAACCGATCTTGGGTCTTGACTTCTTGAGCCTCTAGAGTGCCCAATTATTATCCGATTGTGATGAAATTTTGCACGACGTATTTTGTTATGATACCCAACAACTGTGCCCAGTATGGTTTACATCGGTCCATGTTTTGATATAGCTGCCATATAAACCGATCTTGGGTCTTGACTTCTTGAGCCTCTAGAGTGCGCAATTCTTATCCGATTGGAATGAAATTTTGCACGACGTGTTTTGTTACGATATTCAACAACTGTGCCAAGTATGGTTAAAATCGGTCCATAATCTAATATAGCTATCATATAAACCGATCTTGGGTCTTGACTTCTGGAGCCTCTAGAGTGCGCAATTCTTATCCGATTGGAATGAAATTTTGCACGACGTGTTGTGTTATGATATCCAACAACTGTGCCAAATATGGTTCAAATCGGTTTTTAACCTGATATAGCTGTCATATAAACAGATCTGGGGACTTGACTTCTTGAGCTTCTAGAGGACGCAATTCCTATCCGATTTGGCTGAAATTTCGCAAGACGTTTTTTATTGTTACTTTCAACAACTATGTCAAATAAAGTACAAGTCGGTTCATAACCTGATATAGCTGCAATATAAACCGATCTGGGATCTTGACTTCTTGAGCCTCTAGAGGTCGCAATTATTATCCGATTTGCCTGAAATTTTGTACGACGGATTCTCTCATGACCATTAACATACCTGTTTATTATGGTCTGAATCGGTCCATAGCCCGATACAGCTTTCATATAAATCGATCTCTCTATTTTACTTCTTGAGCCCACAAAGGGCGCAATTCTTATTCGAATTGGCTGACATTTTACACAGGTCTCCAACATATAATTTAATTGTGGTCCAAACTGGACCATATCTTGATATCGCTCTTATAGCAGAGCAAATCTTTTCTTATATCCTTTTTTTTGCCTAAGAAGAGATGCCGGGAAAAGAACTCGACAAATGCGATCCATGGTGGAGGGTATATAATATTCGGCCCGGCCGAACTTAGCACGCTTTTACTTGTTAGATATAGCTACTTAAAAGACCAATATTTTTTTATACACAATTGAGCAATGACTTATACTTATTAGCATTTGGTCCAAATCGGAACATATTTCGATATAGCTGCTATGGGGCATGAGTATACGAGTTAGTTTCTTCCTGCTCTATATTGTTCCAATCGACCTTGGTTTCATCTTCGAGGGTTTGAATGGGAAAGGCGGCAATCAAACACTTAGTCCCAAAATTGAATATAAGGCTCGTACTCTACTCCCAGTACCTTTCATTTAAGTCCCATTTTCCCCAGCCGCATTACGTGTCGGTTTGCAGTTTTTTGGGTTAGCCGGACCCTAGATTCTTGGTCCTAAATATTAATATTAGGCAATCCATATGAGATCCATATTATAACGATCAACCTACAGGCCCCTGTACACTGTACGCTGTACAGGTACAGCGGCCCCACATACTCAACGAGCAATTCGTATATCAAATTCATATTCTGCTTCCAAACACCTTTCATTTGACATACATATTGTCCCAATCGGTATTGCATCGATTTTTGTATGCTTGACGTAGAGTAGGATAAATTGGAAGTAATAAATCAAAAGAAATCTATTCCTCCCATTCTGATACCATAATAAAACACCTTTCATTTAGATCTTCCCAAATATATTTTTTTAAATTTTTTTGTTGGTTTCTCTTTTTTTTACTGTTATTATTGTTAAAGACTTAATTAATCTAAAAATGGAGTTTTCTCATTTCTTTTGTTTAATAATATACACATAGACAAGATTAAAAGTATTTTACATACACAATATTTGTCATTAAGATTAGATTCGTTTCGGTTTGTTCTTTGGAAAAAACTTTTTTTTTCATATTAAAGATTACATACATATTCATATTTTCATTTTCATATTTTTTGTTGTTTCATTTCTTTATAAACATACCGACGATACATTTAGATATAGAGAAAATATTTTTGTTTATTTGTTGGAAATTTCATATTATACGTTTATTTAGATTTTAATACCGATGTTGAATGTTATCGTTATCTTGGGCTCATTTTTGTTTAATAGAGTGGGTCAGGAAGAGGGTGATAGGGGAAAGATTTTTTTGTTTTACTTTACAACAATACTACAATCTAAGATTAAAAACAAAAAATGTTTTAAAACTTATCGATTTAAATCAAGCAAACAGTTTTGTTTTATTTATTCTTTTGTAAGAAAATTTTATTAAAAGTATTGTTTGAATTGTATAGAAAAAAACATTGCCTACTTAAAGGGGCACGAAGGAAGAAATCCTAACAACGGCCATAGAAAATTTCTTAGGAAATTAAAATTATCATAGAAAATTGAAATTATCATAGAAAATTTAAATTTTTCATAGAAATTGATATTTTTCATAGAAAATTGAAATTTTCATAAAATAATTGATATATTCATAAAAAAAATTTTTTCATACGTTAGATTAGGTTGAACAAGTAAAATCGTGCTAAGTTCGGTCGGGCAGAATCTAATATACCCTCCACCATGGATCGAATTTGTCGAGTTCTTTCCCGGTATCTCTTTTAAGACAAACAAAGGATAAAAGAAAATAATTGTGCTAATTGAATTGAATGTTGGAGACCACAGTAGAAGTCTATGTGTAAAATTTTTAGACAAATCGAATAAGAATTTTGGCTTTTAAGGGCTTGAGAAGTAAAATAGGTAGATCGGTTTATATGGAAGCTGTATCAGGCTCAAGATCGATTCGGACTATATTTGACACGTATGTTGAAGGTTGTGGGAGGAGTCGTTGTACAAAATTTCAGTTAAATCGGATAATAATTACGCCCTCTAGAGGCTGAAGAAATCAAGATCCTAGATCGGTTTATATGGTAGCTATACCAGCTTATAGACCGATTTGAAACCTATTTGGCAGAGTTATTGGAAGTCGTAATAAAACACTTCGTGCAAAACTTCAGCCAAATCGGATAAGAATTGTGCCCTCTAGTGGAGCAAGAAGTCAAGACCCGAGATCGGTTTATATGGCAGCTATATCAGGTTATGGACCGATTTCAACCATACTCAGCACAGTTATTGAACGTCGTGATAAAATATCTCGTGCAAAATTTCAGCCAAAACGGATAAGAATTTTGCCCTCTAGTGGCTTAAGCAGTCAAGACCCGTGATCGGTTTATATGGCAGCAATATCAGCTTATGGACTGATTTCAACCATACTCAGCACAGTTGTTGGATGTCGTGATAAAATATCTCATGCAAAATTTCAGCCAAAACGGATAAGAATTGTGCCCTCTAGTGGCTCAAGAAGTCAAGACCCGTGATCGGTTTATATGGCAGCTATATCAGGCTATGGACCGATTTGAAACATATTTGGCACAAGTATTGAAAGTCATAACAAAACACCTCATGCAAAATTTCAGCCAAATTGAAAACAAATTGTGCGCTCTAGTGGCTCAAGAAGTCAAGACCCGAGATTGGTTTATATGGCAACTATATCAGGTTATGAACCGATTTCAACCATACTCAGCACAGTTTTTGGAAGTCATAACACATTCAAAATTTCAGCTAAATCGGATGAGAACTGTGCCCTCTAGTGGCTCAAGAAGTCAAGACGCCAGATCGATTTAAGTGGCAGCTATATCAGGTTATGGACCGATTTGAAACATATTTGGCACAGTTATTGGAAGTCGTAACCAAACACCTCATGCAAAATTTTAGCCAAAACGGATAAGAATTGTGCCCTCTAGTGGCTCAAGAAGTCAAGACCCGAGATCGCTTTATATGGCTGCAATACCAACACATGGACCGATATAGCCCATTTACAATCCCAACCGACCTACACAAATGAGAAGTTTTTGTGCAAAATTTCAAGCGGCTGGCTTTACTCTTTCGAAAATTAGAGTGCTTTCTACAGACAGACAGACGGATGGACAAATAGAGGGACGGACGGACGGACGGACAGACGGACGGCTAAATCGACTTAAAATGTCACGGCAAACAAGAATATATATACTTTATGGGGTCTTAGTCAAATATTTCGAGGAGTTACAAACACAATGACGAAATTAGTACACCCTCATCCTATGGTGGTATACCCACCACCCACCAAAAGAGGGTGCTAATATTAATCCGCCCCATGCCACTATGGACATACACCTAAGTAATCGGCTTGTTGTGCGCTCTAAATACTGAAAAAGTTCAAGTTCAAAAGTTCGGATATTAAACCGCCCCATGGACATACACCTAAGCCAATAATTGGCTTGTTGTGCGCTCTAAATATTGAAAAATTAACCTCGAAAAAGAAACTCTATGTTAGGAATACGGTTTCACCTACAAAATCCTTAATTGTTTTTTCATGCTACGCTCCTAGGTTGTTTCATGTTTGGTGTCGTGACCCCACCTAAGTACCGGTGTCTGTTAGCCGCGAAAGCCGGGCAATGACAAAGGAAATGCACCAACATCTCATCATCTTCCCCACATGCCCTTCACATGCAATTATTTGTAGCACCGATTTTACATAAGAGAGTTCATAGTCCAATGTGTCCCGTTATGATACCAATAGCTATACTGACCTCCTTCTTACTTCCTTTTAGTAATAGCCTCGTCCTCTCACGATCCGGATCACCCCATAAGATTTTCGCCGTTCCGTTTGTCGCCCACTTCCTTAACTCGGTCTGCTTCGACCCGATAGGCTTCGGGTTATCAAAGTTTATTGACGGAAGTCCTCTGGCCTTTACCGCCAAATCGTCTGCCCTTTCATTGCCCCTTACTCCGTTATGGCCCGGCACCCAAACGATGCGGATTGTGCAAACCTCAGAGAAGGCATTTATCTTCTTCTTACATTCCAAGACTATTCAAGACCTTACCGTCCTGGTTGTTCTTGCCCTTATAGCCATTTTACTGTCCATAAAAATGTTCACACTCGACGTCCTCGCGTTAGCACCACTCCACCTCACGCATTCCGTGACCGCCCGGATCTCCGCCTGCAGGACCAAACTATGATCAGGCTGTCTAAAACAGATCTCAGTCCCTGGGTTCTCAATGTAAACCCACAGGCCCACTCTGTTCTCTCCAAGACAGTGCCGCTGGCAGCATAGTCTCGCACTCGACCTCAAGTGTTGTCGTCTCAGGTATCCGAGGTACCAATCGGAAATTTTCAAAATTGAAATTTTCAACGAAAATTTAAATTTTCATCGAAAATTGAAATTTTCATAGAAAATTAAAATTTTTACAGAAAATTGAAATTTTCATAGAAAATTGAAATTTTCAACGAAAATGGAATTTTTCATCGAAAATTGAAATTTTCATAGAAAATTGAAATTTTCATAGAAAATTGAAATTTTCATAGAAAATTGAAATTTTCATAGAAAATTGAAATTTTCATAGAAAATTGAAATTTTCATAGAAAATTGAAATTTTCATAGAAAATTGAAATTTTCATTGAAAATTTAAATTTTCATAGAAAATGGAAATTTTCTATGAAAATGGAAATTTTCATAGAAAATGGAAATTTTCATAGAAAATTGAAATTTTCATCGAAAATTGAAATTTTCATCGAAAATTGAAATTTTCATCGAAAATTGAAATTTTCATCGAAAATTGAAATTTGCATCGAAAATTGAAATTTTCATCGAAAATTGAAATTTTCATCGAAAATTTAAATTTTCATCGAAAATTGAAATTATCATCGAAAATTGAAATTTTCATCGAAAATTGAAATTATCATCGAAAATTGAAATTTTCATCGAAATTATCATCGAAAATTGAAATTTTCATAGAAAATTGAAATTTTCATAGAAAATTTAAATTTTCATAGAAAATTGAAATTTTCATAGAAAATTGAAATTTTCATAGAAAATTGAAATTTTCATAGAAAATTGAAATTTTCTTAAAAAATATTTAAATTTTCATAGAAAATGGAAATTTCCATAGAAAATGGAAATTTTCATAGAAAATGGAAATTTTCATAGAAAATGGAAATTTTCATAGAAAATGGAAATTTTCATAGAAAATGGAAATTTTCATAGAAAATGGAAATTTTCATAGAAAATGGAAAATGTAAATTTTCATAGAAAATGGAAAATGTAAATTTTCATAGAAAATGTAAATTTTCATAGAAAATGGAAATTTTCATAGAAAATGGAAATTTTCATAGAAAATGGAAATTTTCATGGAAAATGGAAATTTTCATAGAAAATGGAAATTTTCATAGAAAATGGAAATTTTCATAGAAAATGGAAATTTTCATAGAAAATTGAAATTTTCATAGAAAATGGAAATTTTCATAGAAAATTGAAATTTTCATCGAAAATTGAAATTTTCATCGAAAATTGAAATTTTCATCGAAAATTGAAATTTTCATCGAAAATTGAAATTTTCATCGAAAATTTAAATTTTCATCGAAAATTGAAATTATCATCGAAAATTGAAATTTTCATCGAAAATTGAAATTATCATCGAAAATTGAAATTTTCATCGAAATTATCATCGAAAATTGAAATTTTCATAGAAAATTGAAATTTTCATAGAAAATTGAAATTTTCATAGAAAATTTAAATTTTCATAGAAAATTGAAATTTTCATAGAAAATTGAAATTTTCATAGAAAATTGAAATTTTCTTAAAAAATATTTAAATTTTCATAGAAAATGGAAATTTCCATAGAAAATGGAAATTTTCATAGAAAATGGAAATTTTCATAGAAAATGAAAATTTTCATAGAAAATGGAAATTTTCATAGAAAATGGAAATTTTCATAGAAAATGGAAAATGTAAATTTTCATAGAAAATGGAAAATGTAAATTTTCATAGAAAATGGAAAATGTAAATTTTCATAGAAAATGTAAATTTTCATAGAAAATGTAAATTTTCATAGAAAATGTAAATTTTCATAGAAAATGGAAATTTTCATAGAAAATGGAAATTTTCATAGAAAATGGAAATTTTCATAGAAAATGGAAATTTTCATAGAAAATGGAAATTTTCATAGAAAATGGAAATTTTCATAGAAAATGGAAATTTTCATAGAAAATGGAAATTTTCATAGAAAATGGAAATTTTCATAGAAAATGGAAATTTTCATCGAAAATTGAAATTTTCATCGAAAATTGAAATTTTCATCGAAAATTGAAATTTTCATCGAAAATTTAAATTTTCACAGAAAATTGAAATTTTCATAGAAAACTGAAATTTTCATAGAAAATGGAAATTTTCATAGAAAATGGAAATTTTCATAGAAAATAAAGAAAAAACATCAAAAAATAAACAAAAAATTTTTGAAAACTATACAACCAAATTTGTTTTTAACAATTTTTTTTAATACCAATCACATACAGAGTTTCAAATCTGCTAGCTTGATTTAACAAAAAAATAAGTTTTCTTTTGCTTCATTATTATATTCTTGTTTCATTTAAAATTTATTTAATTCATTTGTGTTTTTTTTTTTTTGTTATTGATAAACTGTACATTTCACTATCACAGTCATCCAGTTTAAGATTAAGATTCCATTTAATTTAAACTGTCCAAAATAGGGAGAGACCTCAAACTCGACCCGCATCCAATTCCACTTTAACAAAAACAGATATTTGGATTGGGTAACATCTGAAACTGGTCTCCATCGTGTGTAAATAGTCCTTAAGATTAGAAAAGATAGAATTTTTTATTAAATGTTTTTTTTTTTGGGGGGGGAGGGGGGGGTTTAATTATTGCTACAAATACACGTTGCATATTAGAAAGTCATCTAGGTATCTAATATTTCATTCATATTCATGCTCTTATTAGTCGTACGTCCGCTCATATTTACAAAGGATTTGATGAATTTTACAAAAATTTTATTTGTTATGGTTTTTTGTTTTTTTTTTTTTTTTTGGTTTTTATTAACTAGGGCTAAAAATGTGTTTTGTTTTTCAATTTAAATATATATTTTTGTTAGTTTAATCAGTTAAAAACAACATTTATGACTAGAAAAGAGCAGGAAAGTGCCTAGAATGTTTGTTCTCTGCCTCTCTGTGTGCATACTCTGTTTAATAAATATTTTTTGGGGCTTTTGGGTTTTGTTTTCATTGCATACTTTTGCTCCTTTTTTGCTCTTCACAAACTTATCCATAACAACATTTAAAAATTCGTTAGTATTCTTGTAAAATCCCTTTTTGCAATGGGACTTGGATGGTTGAGGAAGGAGTTTTGAGGAGGTATAGGAAGAAAGCAAGGATCCTATCCTTTTTAGAGTTTTTGGTTTTGTTTTTTGTTTTTGCTTATGTTGGGCTTGTACTTGTACGCACGGAGTATTAATGGCCTAAATTTGAATCCTTGGGATTTTGGGGTATCTCTCTCTGTTGGAGGAAGGGGGGGTTTGCATTTTGGTGGTTTCGTTTAATAGGGTTGCTCGCCTTTAATGTGTCGATAGAAGGTCGGTGTTTCGGGAAACGGTGGACTATATGTGGGTGGTGTTAAAGGCTCCATGGCATTGATAACGGCGGCCGCTGCTGCCGCTGTTCCCGGCCGACTATCGCTGGCAGCATTGGTGGCACCTAACGTTAGACCGTAGTCAGCCATATGTTATCATTTGAGTATGGTCGTCAGGCCGGAGTTCATGAGCCGGTTGCCCACCACCAGCGAGTTCAAATTGCTGCCTCCCACTCCCACACCGACACCCAGGCCAAAACCGCTACCCGCTCCCACACCCATACCATGCGAATGGGAGGCCGTCAAGGAGGCTGTTGCTATATTCAGATGGTTGCCATTGATGAGACTGTTGCTGCCACCGCTGTTGCTGTTGTTGCTGAGACTGAGGCTATTGTGGTTGAGACTGCTGCCCGTTTGGAGGGCGCTATTTAAGCCGCCGGCCGAGTTGTTGGTCAGACCGCTTGACATATTGGTGCTGGAGCTGACGGCCGACTGTAGATTGTGAAGGGTGGCCACATTAATGGCTGCTGCCGCCGCACTGGATGTTGTGCCAGCCGTTGAACCGACGCCACTTGAATGCATTGAATGTGCCCCACTGCTGCCAGCGATGGCGTTACTCTCATATTAGAAGCCACCACCAGACGATGATGGTCATGCGTAGTGGGGATAGGAGCTCAAGTGTGGAGCAACATGAGAAGGAGTCACATGACCCATGGAATGGGGCTGATACAAGTTCGAGTGATTACCCCAGTTGCCCCATGATGCCGCCGAGGGAAAAATGGAAGCTAAAAGTAGATAGAGAGAATAACAAGCAAAATGAGTAACGAACACCACAAAGGCAGCATTGCATGCTTAAATGGAATTAAAGTTTAATTTAAGAAATATAAAGAGAAATTGATAAACAAATGTTTCATTTTCAAGGTTTTTTTTTGGGAAATTCTTTACGAAACTAAGTGTGTTTGATGAAATAGTAAAATTGCGAAAAAATAAATAAAATAAATAAAAAAATCGAAGAGCACTCCAAAACACGACTTACTATTTTATCTGTCAAAAACAAACCGACAGTACGAAATGGCTGATATTACCTTATAACAGACATATGAACCTAGGTGACCAACTTTAGTCCCTTGAAATTTTGCACATGATTTCGTAATTTGTTGATATCGGGAGGGGGCGGACCCTCTCCCTTACCCCAAAAATAAAAGTGGACCGATCGGGACAATAAGGGATTCAAATGAAAGGTATTCAAGAGTAGAGTACGAATTTCATAATAAAAGTTGTTTCGAAGTAACTAGGGGGCCGCCCCAGCCCCAAAACCCCTTAAAAAGGGTTTTTTGACGATCATGACAATATGGGACTCAAATGAAAGGGGTATTCGGGAGTATATTACGAATATGGTCACGAAGTAGGAATAGGCATTATAATTTGTTGATAACGGAAGGGGTTGGACCCTCCCCCGTTCCCCAAAAACACCACCCAAAATCAAAAGTGGACCTATAGGGACAATATGGGTATCAAATGAAAAGTATGCGGGAGTAGATAACGAATCTGGCATACAAATTCGTGTCGAAGTATAGGGGGTCAACCTACCCCCACAAAAACGCCCAAAATGGGCACATTAGCCAATCACGAATATATGGGACTCGGTTCGTTTGTTCCGTATAAACTGAAAAATGGCAGAACCGATTTTCTCGAAATTTTCGCATATTGTGTAGGGTGGTCTGAAAGGAAACATAGGCCATATAATTTTTCGATATCGGACAGGGGACGGACCCTCCTCCTTATGCCAATCACAAAGTAAACCGATTGAGACAATATAGGTATCACATGAAAGATATTGTAGAGTAGAATACGAATATGGTATTAAAATTTGAGTCTAAGTACCCATCGGGCCGCCCCCAAGCCCAAAACTCCCTCAAACTGACATATTGGACTTTCATTTCAATATGGAGCTCAAATGAAAGGTATTCGGGAGTAGATTTCGAATCTGGCATACAAAATCAGATCGAAGTACGCCATTAGACCCATTATGACTATATGATACTTGCCTGAACCGATTTTCTTACAAATTTCATAAATGGTGTACTTTTTCTGGAAGGAAATATAGGCTATATAATTTGCAGATATAGGGTGGAAGCGGACCCTCCCCCTTACCCCAAAAACGCCATCCATATCCGAAAGTGTTCCGATGGGCATAACAAGGGTATCAAATGAACGGTATTGGTGACCAGAAAACGAATATGGTATTAAAATTTGGGTCCAAGTAGGCCCCCCAACCCCAAAACTCCTTTAAACAGATATATTCGAAGTTCATATCAATTCGGGACTCAATTGAAAATTATTAGGCAGTAAATTACGAATATGGCATAAAACATTTGGTCCAAGTAGTGGGAGGTAGCCCCAGCCCTAAATACCCCAAATGGGCATATTATCCGACCATGGCTATATGAGACTCAAATGAAAGGTATTTGGGAGTAGATTACGAATATGACATTAAAATTTGAGTTCTAGTGTAGGTGGTGCTTTTCATCCTAAAGATACGTCAAATGGGTTATTTGACCATTTATCACAATATGGGACTCAAATGAAAGGTAATTGAGAGTTGAAAACGAATTTGATATCCAATGTTGGAGCCAAGTGTTTTGGGGTACGCCCTAAAGCGCCCTAAAGAATGAATTTGATATCTATTGGGTTGCCCAAAAATTAATTGCGGATTTTTTAAAAGAAAGTAAATGCATTTTTAATAAAACTTAGAATGAACTTTAATCAAATATACTTTTTTATACTTTTTTTTCTAAAACAAGCTAAAAGTAACAGCTGATAACTGACAGAAGAAAAAATGCAATAACAGAGTCACAAGCTGTGAAAAAATTTGTCAACGCCGACTATATGAAAAATCGGCAATTACTTTTTGGGCAACCCAATATTTTCAGTGCAAAGTGCCCCAAACACCCACCAAATGCTTCATATTTACCGGCCATGGCAATATGGGGTTCAAATCAAAGGGATCCGGAAGTGCAGCACGAATTCGATATCCATATTTGAGTTGAAATGTCTAAGGTGCCATCCCTCCCCTAAAAAGCACTTCTCATTACCCACGTTTTTAAAAACACCAGGAACCGAGCAGGGGCGAACTTCTTACACATCAATGAGTGCTTCCGATTCAAGTTTAAACTCAATGAAAAGGGACCTTTTTTTGCAGCCGAGTCCGAACGGCGTCCCGCAGTGCGACACCTCTTTGGGGAAAATGTTTTTAATGACCATGCATGACATTGTACCTCGCAAATATCGCCCACCACCGTTTTGTCCGATGTTCGAACGCGTTCAGCATCATAAGCTACAATGGCACGAATTCGATATCCGCATTCAGGGCGAAGTGTCCCCACCCTAAAAGGATATTAGAGAGTTAAAAAAGGCGCAGCGGAGCGGGCCTGGTTCGGCTAGTTGATTATAAAATAGGCAAACATAACGGATGACAATAATATTTGTAATCAAATATTTCCTAAAGAGAAATGGCAATAAAATGAAATATCCTCAAAGCAAAATATTGTAATATCATACTTACAAATTCGATTTGGATTGAAATTGATTATTTATAAATTCGAGAGATGATAATTATTAAGATACTAATATGTATACTGCTCAAATAACCGTAGAAATGAGGGGAATTGATTACCCTAATAAAATGGAGATTTTTACTCTTGATTTGATCTATAAAACATAAAATATGCTCCCTCTACGAACTCAAAATTATAACAATGTCTGTTTTTTTATATGAGGAATCGAGGCATCTTTACTTTCCCTTTAACATCTTGTCTTATATGGCTGCAAAATCTAGGTTCTATAAAATAGCGAAAGAAAGACCCCCATAAACTTTTAACCAGTTATGCCTACAACCAATAATGCCATGGTTCATCCCAAACCAAACTAGAAAACTATAATACAGAACTATCAACTAACAGCCAATAAAGTTCGTTATCCTAAAAATTAGGTCCGGTTGATCCACATATAATCGTAAGGTTAGTGTTACGTCTCTGACAAAATCTTAAGTTTCCATAATTTAAACTAATCCACTACCATAAAGGCAAACTAAAGAATTTTTAATTAAATAAAAACCTCATATTTTTAGAAAATCGACCACATTTAAATTCGCTATTGGTTTTTTGTTTTTGTTTCGCATTCCTCAAAAACAAGTTCTTAAATAAAATCATAATGCTAATCATTTGATAATCATGCCTCATTACACATTTAGAAGAAAAAGGGATCACTTGTTTTATAAACTTTAAGCTGAAGTCAAAAACCGGGGATTACACTTTGTGTTTGATTTACAAAGTGAGAAGAAAAGAACAATGAAAAACTGCCGGAAGCCTCAAACCAGACCTCACACCAAAAATTGGCAACTAAATTTCAATCAATCGATCAATCAATTCATTCACACAATGGATCCCCACGATAAGAAAAAATAAAACACAAATAATAGAAAACAACAACAAAAGACAGAATTCACGCTTCTAATGCTGTGCTAATACGGATTTGGTGTTTAAAATTTATTATCTCTCCTAAATGTTAGTTGATCAGCATGCCTGTGCTTAACAATCGATCGAATCGACAGACGGACGGACGCATGGACAAAAAACAAACAAACCAACTGAAAAATTTAAAAGAAATTTTAATGAAAGAAAATCTCATAAAGTGGTCAATAAATTATAACCAGTTCGTTCATAGGTTAGTTTAATAGCGCGTCAATGGTGCTATAAAACAGTAAAAACAATGGTAGCAGATTTAAATCGGAATAAATTTTGGCCAATCGTAAAATTTTTTACCACATCTACTATCCAGCCAGACCGCTACTTAGCTTGCCAAACAGCCAGTTGGGCTGGCATAATGGGCTTAGGAAATTTTGACTAGCTCATCATCATAATTATAGCAGCATCAAATTTAACTAAGATCTAATTAAACTGTAGCTAACAATTGAAAATGAATATGGAAATAAAAAAAAAAAAGTAACAAAAGGCGTTAAGTTCGGCCGGGCCGAACTTTGGATACCCGCCACCTAGGGTATATATCTTTCATCAAAATCCGGTGAAAATCCCATAGCAGTTATATCGAAATATATTACAAGCCATTGTTCAATTGTGTATAACAAAATATTAGTCTTTTTAGAAGCTAAAGGGTGATTTTTTTGAGGTTAGGATTTTCATGCATTAGTATTTGACAGATCACGTGGGATTTCAGACATGGTGTCAAAGAGAAAGATGCTCAGTATGCTTTGACATTTCATCATGAATAGACTTACTAACGAGCAACGCTTGCAAATCATTGAATTTTATTACCAAAATCAGTGTTCGGTTCGAAATGTGTTCATTCACCGTTCAGCGATGAGGCTCATTTCTGGTTGAATGGCTACGTAAATAAGCAAAATTGCAGCATTTGGAGTGAAGAGCAACCAGAAGCCGTTCAAGAACTGCCCATGCATCCCGAAAAATGCACTGTTTGGTGTGGTTTGTACGCTGGTGGAATCATTGGACCGTATTTTTTCAAAGATGCTGTTGGACGCAACGTTACGGTGAATGAACACATTTCGAACCGCACACTGATTTTGGTAATAAAATTCAATGATTTGCAAGCGTTGCTCGTTAGTAAGTCTATTCATGATGAAATGTCAAAGCATACTGAGCATCTTTCTCTTTGACACCATGTCTGAAATCCCACGTGATCTGTCAAATACTAATGCATGAAAATCCTAACCTCAAAAAAATCACCCTTTATATCAAAAAGTAAACCGATCTGAACCATATGCGACACGGATGTCGAGAAGCCTAACATAAAATCGAATTATAAATGCGCCTTTTATGGGGCCAAGACTTTAAATCTAGATATCGGTCTGTATGGAACCTATAACCAAATCTGAACCAATTTGGGCCAAGTTGCAGAAGAACGTCGAAGAGCCTAACACAACTCACTGTCTCAAATTTCAGCGAAATCGGACAATAAATGTGCCTTTCATAGCCCCAAAACCTTAAATCGAGAGATCGGTCTATAAGGCAGCTATATACAAATCTCGACCGATCTGGGCCAAATTAAAGAAGGATGTCAAAGGTCCTAACGGAACTCACTGACCTAAATTTGGGCGACATCGGACAATAAATGTGCCTTTCATAGCCCCAAAACCTTAAATCGAGAGAGCGGTCTATAAGGCAGCTATATACAAATCTCGACCGATCTGGGCCAAATTAAAGAAGGATGTCAAAGGTCCTAACGGAACTCACTGACCCAAATTTGGGCGACATCGGACAATAAATGCGCCTTTTATGGGCCCAAAACTTAAATCGAGAGATCGGTCTATATGGCAGCTATATACAAATCTCGACCGATCTGGGCCAAATTGAAGAAGGATGTCAAAGGGCCTAACACAACTCACTAACACAAATTTGGGCGACATCGGACAATAAATGCGTCTTTAATGGCCCCAAAACCTAAAACCGATAAATCGGTCTATATGGCAGCTATATCCAAATCCGAACCGATTAGGGCCAAATTGACGAAGAGTGTCGAAGGGCCTAACACAACTCACTGTCGAAAATTTCAGCCAAATCGGATGGTAAATGTGGCTTTAATGGGCCCAGAACCTTAAATCGAGATATCGGTCTATATGGCAGCTATATCCAAATCTGGACCGAACTGAACCAAATTGACGAAGATTGTCGAAGAGCCCAACAAAACTCACTGTCTCAAATTTCAGCGAAATCGGACAGTAAATGCCCTTTTTATAGCCCCAAAACCTTAAATCGAGAGGTCGGTCTATATGGCAGCTATATCCAAATCTGGACCGATCTGAGCCGAATTGAAGAAGAATGTCGAAGGGCCTAACACAAGTCACAGTCCCAAATTTCAGCAAAATCGGATAATAAATGTGGCTTTTATGGGCCTAAGACCCTAAATCTGAGAATTGGTCTATATGGCAGCTATATCCAAATCTGGACCAATCTGGGCCAAATTGTTGAAGGATATTGAAGGGCCTAACACAACTCACTGTCCCAAATTTCAGCGAAATCGAATAATAAATGTGACTTTTGTGGGCCTAAGACCCTAAATCGGCGGATCGGTCTATATGGAGGCTATCAAGATATAGTCCGATATAGCCCATCTTCGAACTTAACCTCCTTATGGACAAAAAAAGAATCTGTGCAAAATTTCAGCTCAATATCTCAATTTTTAAAGACTGTAGCGTGATTTCAACAGACAGACGGACTGACGGACAGACGGACGGACATGTCTAGATCGTCTTAGATTTTTACGCTGATCAAGAATATATATACTTTACAGTGTCGGAAATGGATATTTCGAAGTGTTGCAAACGGAATGACAAAATGAATATACTCCCATCCTTCGGTGGTGGGTATAAAAATGGAGGATTATATAGAAGAAACACTGAAAGCATGTCCAATTCGACCAGGCCGAATCTTGGATTATTTTGGTCTCAAGTAGTCATATCGGTACGTTGGAGGGCCTATATCACCATATTGACCGATTCGGATAAAATTTGGCACTATTATTGTAAGTCATAAGATAGGGTCTTGGGCCAAATTTCAGCCAAATCAGGTAAAAATTTGGGCTTAAGAAGTCAAATCCGAGGAAACGGATCCCCTGAATTGACTCAGTTGAAAATTAAGGCTGGAGAAACCAAATCCAGGGATCGGTTTACATGGGGGCTACATCTGTTTATAGACCGCTTCAGCTCGTACTTGTCATGGACACTGGAAATCATAACACAAGTCTTTGTTTAAAACGGATAACAATCAGGGCTTCTAGGGGCTCAAGTAGTCAAATCGCGGGAATAGTTTAAATCGGGATATATCTGTTATAGACATATTCGGATCATACTTGGCATGGATGTTGGAAGTCATAACTCAAGTCTTTGAGTTTTGACTTCCAAGCCTTCTAAAGGCTTCATGGATACTGGAAGTCATAACACAAGTTTTTGTTTCTTAGTTTTTCGGCTCAAGAATTCAAATCCGGGGACCGATTTATATGGGGCTATATCTGTATATAGACCGATTCGAATCATACTTGGCATGGATCTTGTAAGTCATGAGTCTATGCTCCAAATTTCAGCCAAATCGGATGAACTTTAAGGCTTCTAAGGGCTCAAGAATTCAAATCCGGGGACCGGTTCAAATGGGGCCTATATCTGTTTATAGACCTATTCGGATCACACTTTTCATGTATAGTGGAAGTCATAACACAAGTCTTTGTTCCAAATTTCAGCCAAACCGGATGAAAATTGAGGCTTCTAAGGACTCAAGAAGTCAAATCGCGGGATCGGTTTATATGGGGACTCTATCAAAATCTGAACAGATATGGTCCAATTGCAATCCCCAATTACCAACATCAATTAGAAGTATATGTTCAAAATTTCAAGCGGTTAGCTTAACGCATTCGAGCGCTATAATGATTTCGACAAACAGACGAACATGGCTAGATCTACTCAGAATGTCGAGACAATCCAGAATATATATACTTTATGGGGTCGCAGATCAATACTAAGAGGTGCTACAAACGTAATGACTACATAAGTATACCCCCATCCTATGGTGCTGGGTATAAAAAGCATTGTTGCTATTGCCTTAACAAAAGAAACAAAAACCTCAAACATTGAAAGAAATCTTCTAGGGGCGGGGTATAGTTTAATAAATTGATGTTGTCAATCCTCTATTTATGTATAATAAGCTTTTAAATAACTTGTTTAATTGGATTGAGGGGATTATGGGCATTAAGTATTATAATTCAAATGAATTGTTTTGCTATTGAATTGTTTTTGGTACAGTAGTTTTGCAATAGCATACTTTTAGGATGCTACAAAAAGTAGGCTACCTATTAAACATGCGTGCTTTTAAAGGAAAAACAGAAAACAATTTACAATATTATTTTAGAGCTCATAACAAGCCGATTACTGGCTTAGGTGTCCCTTCATAGTGGCATGGGATGGATTAATAATTTCCGCACCCTCTTTTCAACCTAGCCTTACCTAATTCTAAATTTAGTTTCTTTATAATTCTGTTTTAAAAATTGAATAATACTTACTAATGCTCTTATATTTTATTATTCCTAGAAAGCAATTAAAAGAAGCTCTTAAAAAATTAATACTTCATTCGCTCATTACTGCCCGCGGCCGCATTTGCAGCTACTCCTCATAAAAACGGAGCTTTCCACCATCCGCAACCTGTGGATGCGCCCGGTAGCTTTCAGCTAAGCTTCCCATGATAACGATGGACACCACACAAGTCGGAGCTCAAAGTTCCAGCCTATGTGGTGCTCATAGTTATCCCGTATACGCCGGGATTCGCTAATTACACAATTACAAATTTTGCCCCTGAACATTCCACTAAGGAACAGGGGCAAACTTCTCACATATCAATGAGTGCAGTGCGATTCAAGTTTAAGCTCAATGATAAGGGGCCTCCTTTTTATAGCCGAGTCCCAGCGGCATGTCGCAGTGCGACATCTCTTTGGAGAGAAGTTTTACATGGCATAGTACCTCCACAAAAACCACCGATGACAATTTTTTCTGATGGTCTCGCCAGGATTCGAACCCAGGCGTTCAGCGTCATAGGCGGACATGCTAACCCCTACAAAAACCACCGATGACAATTTTTTCTGATAGTCTCGCCAGGATTCGAACCCAGGCGTTCAGCGTCATAGGCGGACATGCTAACCTCTACGCTACGGTGGCCTCCTCTAATTCTCTAATTAACCTAGATTTTTGACTTATATGTTAAGCTTACCTGACGACGATGTCATGCCATGATGCGGACTCATAAATGAGCTCAATTTGGCGCTATGATGATATGGTGTCATGAATAAATCACTTTGATACTTGTAGGTGGGATCACTGGCAGCCGGTTGGGTGGCAGCAGCCAAGCCTTGGAAATCGAATTTGTAGGCATAACGTTTGCCATGGACCTTGGTCATTATGTTCTTGTCGTAATAATATCTGCAAGAGATAGATGGAGAACGAAGAAAAGTGATAAAGAAAATGTGTAAATAATTAAAAATCCCAACACATTACGATGACGGGCCATCTCCACCCAAAATCCCAACTCATACCCCAAAATCACACTCTCACTGATTGTTTGTCCTTCCCACAGCAGCACCTCATATACAATGGCTATTGTTGATGCTAAGACCGTGGCTACTGACTTTAGGCCACTTTTCTTTATGTGCTACTCCTTCCGAGTTTTATTCCCCAACAGCGTTTTGGAACTTTGGTGTATGGTGTCTGTTTGTAAACAAACAGAAAAACGAAACTAAATCTAGTGTCCGTCTGTCTGTCTGGCCGTCAGTTTTAATGAAAGGCAGTTGCGGCCAGAAATGTGCATATTTTTGTTAGAAGGGTGTCCTTCTCTGTTTCTTTCACTTTGCCACTGACCTCGACAAATAGAAACACGTATCTCCCTCCCTCCTCTCCATTCTCTCTATGGTCTATGAATTCGTCTTTAGTTATGGGCTTTTGGGTAATGCAATTAAAAATAGTCATAAATCTTAAGTAAATATGTACTCAGTGTGCGAATGAATGTCCTTTGGTGTCCGAGTTGAGAAATGAGCATAACCTTTGTCCAAATTAGGGAGGTTTTCTTTATTCCGTTTTGATTTCATTTCTCTATTCATCACCCCTAGAGAACAAACACCACCGAAAATAAACTTCTGAAATAACATGCCATCATAAACCACGGCACAAATTAAAACTCATTTATGGCTTTGCGCTTATCAAAACGATAATTAGCGTTGTATTATAATTATGGCTCAGACAAAAATCAGAATCGTCAGCCTGCCGTCAACCCACACTACACCCGCTTGAGACGGTCATTAGGGCAAAATTATTATATTTTGGAGTTTTGTCTATAACCTTTGCCATCATGAACATTTTTTTCCTGCAAAAACTTTAAATTATTTGAATGAGAATCACTTTAAAAATAGAAAGGAATAAACATTTAGCCGGACCCAACCTTACATGCTACCTTCCAAGGATTTATTTCGAAAAAGTTCTTTGATGCAAAAAATGCAAATTTTGCCCATGAACATTCCACTAAGGAACAGGGGCAAACTTCTCACATATCAATGAGTGCAGTGCGATTCAAGTTTAAGCTCAATGATAAGAGTCCTCCTTTTTATAGCCGAGTCCGAACGGCGTGCCGCAGTGCGACACCTCTGTGGAGACAAGTTTTACATGGCATAGTACCTCACAAATGTTGCCAGCATTAGGAGGGGAAAGCCACCGATGAAAATTTTTTTTCTCATGGTCTCGCCTGGTTTCGAACCCTGGCATTCAGCGTCATAGGTGGACATGCTAACCTCTGCGCCACGGTGGCCTCACTATTTGATAGATTTGTTCAAATAATGAGAGCTATAACAGGTTATGAACTCCATTTGCTATGGGTGTTGGAGGGCATAAGAAACCACCACGTACAAAAATTTAGCTAAATGGGATAATAAATGCGTTCTCTTGGGTCGGAAGAAGTCGGGATTCATGTTTATATGGAAACTAGCTGGACCGGGCCCACTTCGCTGCGCCTTCTTTTACTTTATATGGAACAAAATTTGTTCTTGGAATATTAATTTTGGACAATTAAAGAGCTTGTAGTGAAATACCATGCTACGAAAATGTATATCTTTATTGGTCTACTAGCTGATCCGGGCCTGCTCCGCTGCCCCTTTTTTACTTTAAATGGAACAAAAGCTGCCTTGGAATATTTACTTTCGACAATTAAAGATCTTTTAGTGAAATACCATGCTAACTTGACTAACAGTTTAACAATATAAGTGCCTTTATCTGAATCCCATATGATCTTTATTGGTCTACGAATTTAAGTTTGGATGTAAGGTGTACTCCATTCTTGAAATACTTCATTTCCGCCCGATATTCTCATGATGTCTGATTTAGTGGTGTTTTTGGGGAATATGTGGTCCCCCAGATACTTGGCCCTGAAAAAATATCAGCATCGTGCTCTTCTCTCAAATACCATTTATTTAAGCCCCATATTGCCATTGACTTAAGAGGAGTTTAAAGGATGAGGCGTCCCCCAAACACATGGCCTCGAAATTGGTTAACAAATTCGTCTTCTAATCCCAAATACCTTTAATTTGAGCCACATAGTGGCATGGATGAGGCGTCCCCCAATCACATGGCCTCGAAATAGGTTGACAAATTCGTCTTCTAATCCCAAATACCTTTAATTTGAGCCACATAGTGGCATGGTCGAAAAAAATGGGGGGGTGTTTTGGGCAAGGGGTGATGCCTAAAAAATATGGTCCTACATATCAAATTCGTATTCTACTACCAAATACCTTTATTTGAGCCCCATATTGCGATGGTCAGTAAAACATTGCTGTTTGTGGGGTATTTTGGGACAGGAGTAGACCCCCAGAAAATTGGTCCCGAAAGTGGGTATCAATTCTTGTTCTACCCCCCAATTCCTTTCATTTAAGCCCCACATTGACACGGTCGGTAAATATGCTCGATTTTGAGGTGTTTAGGGCAGTGGGGTGGTTCCCCAAACACCAAGCCCTGAAAATATATCAGCAACGTGCTCTATTCTCATATATTTGAACCCCATATTGCTATTGGCCTCAAATTTAAATATCAAATTCGTTTTCTAATCTCCAATACCATTCACTTAAACCCTTTATTGAAAAAGCCAGCGAATATGTTCGGTTTGGGGTATGGACCCTAAAAACTATGAATATCGAGCTCCACTGTCTTGAAGACCCAAATTGTCTTGGTGAGCAAATACGTCCTACCTGGGGGGTTGTTTTGGTGGTGGGATGTCCCCTAGACAGTTGGTGCCGAATATTGATGTCAGATTCATGGTCTACTCCCTAATACTCTTCATTTGAGCTTTATTTTTTTCATAGTGGGCAAACATGACCGGTTTGCGGGGGTGGCCGCCCATCCCCCTAGGATAAGCCTCATATTGCAATGGTCAGCAAATACTTCCTATTTAGGTGGTGTTATAGGGTGCCCCATGGACACTTTCCCGACCATTGATATCAGATTCGTGCTTTACTTCCAAAGACCTTTCATTTGAGTCCCATATTGCTATAATCGTAAATTTGTCTTCTTTGGGGTATGTTCTCGGGGATGGGCGGCTCCCACGGCAAGTGATAGCATGTGTAGGGAATGCGGGGAAGATGATGAGACGTTGAAGCATTTCCTTTGTCATTGCCCGGCTTTCGCGTCCAACAGATACCGGTACTTAGGTATCAAGTATCACGAATAAACCTATCTGGGGTCTTGACTTCATGAGCCTCTAGAGGGCGCAATTCTCATCCAATTTAACTAAAATTTTGCAAGTAGTGTTTTAGTATCACTTTCAACAACTGTGCTAAGTATGATTCAAATCGGTTTATAATCTGGTATAGCTGTCATATAAACCGATCTTGGGTCTTGATTTCTTGAGCCTCTAGAGGGCGCAATTCTTATCCGACTTCAATGAAATTTTGCAAGTAGTGTTTTGGTATCACTTCCAACAACTGTGCTAAGTATAATTCAAATCGGTTCATAATCTGGTACAGCTGTCATAAAAACCGATCTGGGATCTTAACTTCTTGAATCTCTAGAGGGCGCAATTCTCATCCGATTTGGCGGAAATTTTGTATAACGGCTTCTCTCATGACCTTCAACATAAGTGTCTAATATGGTCTGAATCGATAAATAGCTTGATACAGCTTCCATATAAACCTATCTCCCGATTTTGCTTCTTGAGCCCCTACAAGGCGCAATTCTTATCCGAATGTTTACCATTAATTTATGGTCCGAATTGGACTATAACTTGATATAGCTCCAATAGCATAACAGTTCTTATTCAATATTCTATGTTTGTCCAAAAAGAGATACCGCGCATAGAACTCGACAAATGCGATCAATGGTGGATGGTATATAAGATTTGGCACGGTCGAACTTATCACGCTCTTATTTGTTTTTTTTTTTTTTATTATTTTACTATATAATTTTTCACACTTTTCTTACGACAGACGACAATCTTACTTTCTATACCTCCTTTCCCATAAAACTTAACCCTTTCAAATTCCTTAATAGAAGCATTCATCACATATTGGTTGTTTCATTCCTACTACTTCTAGCCTGTCATTTGCACTCGTCCTTGCATAAGCTAACAAGCCAAAAAGGAATAAAGAAATACACTTTTGCCAATTGACAAAATCATTGACAATACGCAAATAAGCCAAATTCGAAATGACAACATCACACAACAGATAACAAGTTCTTATCCCTGTTTTCGCTTCATATTTGCATTTATGCTTGACAAGACAAGAGAAAATCACATCAAAAAAAAAAAACTCCCAATCAAGCGTAGAAATTTGTTGCAGATAAAAGAAATACGGCTACAAATTCAAAAGTATTTTTCTCTAAAAAAATAAAACCAATTTAGCATCGTTTGAAGTCATCGTTTTGCCGAAACATTAGCAATGGGTAAACATTTTCACAACACTTGTAAAATTACAAGCTTAATGTAGTTGCCTTCCCCAACCCAGCACAAGGACTTACATCAAAGGGAGCAATAAAATCTTCAGATGATGATGACTATATGGAAGAATGCTCCATTGAATGCTGTTGATGTTGTTAGCTAAGGGACGTAAGGAGCTGCTCTTTTCCAAAAGGATAACAACAGCCGATACCAAACCAAATCAAATCCTTTTTATGTCACATCTTCTTCATTGTCAACACCATCATCATCGTCATCATCATAAGTCCTTTAATGCTTCATTTGCTTTCGGTTTACTTCTTGTTCGGGGTTTTGTTTGTATTGCTACACACCACCACTACCCTATACCGCACAAAAGAAGACATATGTGATGTTTGCTTGATGATGGTGTTGATGATGGACACTTGTATGTGTCAAATAAATGGCTTGTTTTAATCCTTTTCTTCCTTAAATGCTCATTCGACTCTCTTTGGGTTCTTTGAGCATACACTTTGAGGTTATACCCCACACTTACACATATGCCAATTGTGGTCCATTTACAGAGGACTTTATCAATAGGGTATACAATCATGCTCTGATTGCCTCAAATGGATGGATGGATAAACTGATGAATGAATGAAATGAATGCAAGTATTGTCATCAAGCATTTGTTTGTTGTTTTGATTTGAAATGGGATAAAGTCCAGAAAAGGGTTTTATTTACGAATTTCTGCCATTGATTGATTGGGTCAATATCAACGAGAAGAATAAAATGTGCAAATATGCACAGAAGTCATTGAATGCAGTGGACAGGCTGTTGTGTTTATTTGAACGATTCATTAGCTATGAGAACTTTGAAATAAGAATTTTGCTGTGAAAACCTTAAAATGCTTATTCTTGACTTAAAACCATAGAGAAAAAATATTTTTTTTTTTAAATTTTTTGTCCATAAAATGAAACAGTAAAAAGGCGTTAAGTTCGGCCGGGCCGAACTTTAGTACCCACCACCTCGGGTATATACGTTATCCACCTTTCGTCAAAACCCGGTGCAAGCCTTATGCCCCTTAGCAGCTATATCGAAATATGTTCCGATTTCGACAAAATACTAATAAGTACGAGTCATTGTTCAATTGTGTATAACAAAATATTGGTTTTTTTAGTAGCTATATCTAAAAATAAACCGATCTGAAAGCCTAACGTAAGTCACTGTGTCAAATTTCAGTGAAATCAAATTATAAGTGTGCCTTTTATGGGCCCAAATCCTTAAATCGTGAGATCGGTCTATATGGCAGCTATGTCCAAGCCTGGACCGATTTGGTCCAAGTTTCAGAAAAATGTCGAAGAGCCCAACAAATCTCACCGTCCCGAATTTCGGCGAAATCGGGCAATAAATGCGCCCAAAACCTAAAATCGAGACATCGGTCTATATGGCAGCTATATCCAAATCTGCAACGATCTAGACCAAATTGAAGAAGGATGTCGAAGGGCCTTACACAACTCACTGTCCCAAATTTCGGCAAAATCGGATAATAAATTCGCCTTTCATGCGCCCAAAACCTTAAATCGAGAGATCGGCCTATATGGCTGCTATATGCAAATCTGAACCGATCTAGACCAAATTAAAGAAGGATGTCGAAGGGCCTTACACAACTCACTGTCCCAAATTTTGGTAAAATCGGATAATAAATTCGTCTTTCATGCGCCCAAAACCCTAAATCGAGAGATCGGTCTATATGGCAGCTGTATGCAAATCTTGATCGATATAGACCAAATTGCAGAAATATGTCGAAGAGCTTAACCTAACTCATTGCCCTAAATTTCGGCGATATCGGACATAACATGCGCCTTTTATGGGGCAAAAACCCTAATTCGAGAGATCGGTCTATATGGCAGCTATATCTTAATCTTTACCGATCTGAGCCAAATTAAAGAAGAATGTCGAGGGACTTAATTTAACTCAGTGTCTCAAATCTCGCCAAAATCAGACAATAAATGCGCCTTTTATGGGCCCAAAACCTTAAATCGAGATATCGGTCTATAATGCAGATATATGCAAATCTGGACAGATTTGGGCCAAGTTTCAGAAAAATGTCGAAGAACCCAAAAAAACTCACTGTCCCAAATTTCAGCGAAATCGGACAATAAATGCGCCTTTTATGGGCCCAAAACCTTAAATCGAAAGATCGGCCTATATGGCAGATATATTCAAATGTGAACCAATCTGTTGAAGGGCCTAACTAAACTCACTTTCCCAAATTTCGGCGCCATCGGTCAATAAAATCGCCTTTTTTACGCCCAAAACCCCCAAATTGAGGGATCGGTGTATATGGCAGCTATATCCAAATCTGGACCGATCTGAACCAAATTGAAGAATAATGTCGAAGGGCCTAACTTAACTCACTGTCCCAAATTTCGGCGAAATCGGACAATAAATGCCCCTTTTACGGGCTCAAAACCTCAAATCGAGTGATCGGTCTATGTGACAGCTATATCCAAATCAGGACCGATCTGTGACGTATTCCAGAACTATGTCGAGGGGCTTAACTTAACTCTCTGTCCCAAATTTCGGGAAAAAATGCGCCTTTTATGGGCCCAAAACTTTAAATCGAGAGATCGGCCCATATGGCAGATATATTCAAATGTGAACCGATCTGGACCCAAAACCTTAAATCGAGAAATCGGTCCATAGGGCAGCTATATCCACATCTGGGCCGCTGTCCCAAATTTTGGCAAAATCGGACTATAAATGAGCCTTTTATGGGCGCAAGGGCTTAAATCGGGAGATCGGTCTATATCTATATGTCAAAGGGCCTAACACAACTCCCTGTCCCAAATTTCAGCAAAATCGGATAATAAATGTGGCTTTTATGGGCCCAAGACCCTAAATCGGAGGATCGGTCTATATGGGGACTATGTCAAAATATAAACCGCTATAGCCCATCTTCGAACTTAGCTTATGGACAAAAAAAGTATCTGTGCAAAGTTTCAGCTCAATATCTCAATTTTTTAGAACTATAGCGTGATGCCAACTGACAGACGGACGGACATGGCGAGATCGTCTTAGATTTTTACGCTGATCAAGAATATATATACCTTATAGTCTCGGAAATGGATATTTCGATGTATTGCAAACGGAGTGACAAAATGAATATACCCCCATCCTTCGGTGGTGGGCATAAACACTTTTATATTGTCCGTGTGAAGGATATTCAAAAAAATATCTTCGAATCCCACATCAAAGTTTAAAGCTTCTACAAAATATATCTTTCAGAAGTCATATTTTATTGATAATAATCCATCTGGTTAGTACTACTACTACATTTCCCATGAACATTCCATTAAGAAACATGGGTCACTTCTCACATATCAATGAGTGCAGTCCGATTAATGTTTAAGCTCAATGATAATGGGGGCCTGCTCTTTATGCCGAGTCCAAATGCCATGCCGCATAGTGACCCCACTTGGTGGAGACGTTTTGACATGGCAGGATATCTCAAAAATGTAGCCAGCAGTAGTAAAGGGGTAACCACCGCTGAACATTTTTGTTATGTTAAACCCGGGATTTGAATCCAGGCGTTCGGCGTCAGAAGCGGACATGCAAACCTCTGCGCCACGGAGGCCTCAACCTGGTTAGCATTTGATCAATTCAATTACAAAGATTCGATTGCTTGGCGAGTAGATTACATCTTCTGCTTAAATTTTGTTCACGAATATGTTTTTTTAATTATTCAACATTTTTACTGTAACAATTCTTCTTTATATTTTCCTGCGATTATTGTAAAAATCTCCCTCATTATCCTTTTTCGACTTCATTTCAATAATACAAAATAATTTCTGTTCAACATTATAATAAATAGCCAATTGTTTCTGGGTAAATGTTCATGCCTTTTCTTCTCCATTCAGATTCCATGTTGCATTGGCATTCCCCATGGTAATTAGCAATAATTTGTTGATGCTGACGATGCATCAGCAGTGGCTGCTGTTATTGTCCATGCGCAGCAATAAAACAAAGAGAAAACTTTTTTATCATCGAATCCAACGTTTTTTGTGCCTTTGTTCAGTCTTTTGTGAAAATTGAAAACAATAATTGTCACCCCGATTGTGTTGTCAAATGAAATTCGGGCCAATTTCATTGAACATCATTATCATGGGCAGTTGCAATGCCAATAACAGCAGTCACCAATGAATAAAGAACGTGGAAAAAACGCGAGTAAAAAACCTAGCATAGGGTCACAAAAACCACTCAGTAATATAGAGATGGTCGAAGGGAACCTCCATTAAAGTCATCATAGTCTCGCGATGGTATGTGCAGATGTACTAAGGATAGGGTTGCCATTTTAAGTGCTCAAGGAATTTATGATTTTTTTATGTTAATTAATATTAAAAAAAAACAAAATGAAAAAATTAAATAAAATAAAATAAAATAAAATAAAATAAAATTAAATTAAATTAAATAAAAAAAATAAAAAAAAAATAAAATAAAAAAAAATAAAATAAAAAATAAAATAAAATAAAATAAAATAAAAAAAAAATAAAATAAAATAAAATAAAATAAAAAAAAAAATAAAATAAAATAAAATAAAAAAAAAAATAAAATAAAATAAAATAAAATAAAATAAAATAAAATAAATTAAAATAAAATAAAATAAATTAAAATAAAATAAAATAAAATAAAATAAAATAAAATAAATTAAAATAAAATAAAATAAAATAAAATAAAATAAAATAAAATAAAATAAAATAAAATAAAATAAAATAAAATAAAATAAAATAAAATAAAATAAAATAAAATAAAATAAAATAAAATAAAATAAAATAAAATAAAATAAAATAAAATAAAATAAAATAAAATAAAATAAAATAAAATAAAATAAAATAAAATAAAATAAAATAAAATAAAATAAAATAAAATAAAATAAAATAAAATAAAATAAAATAAAATAAAATAAAATAAAATAAAATAAAATAAAATAAAATAAAATAAAATAAAATAAAATAAAAAATAAACAAAACAATTAAAAACGTGTTAAGATCGGCCGTGTCGAAGTATGGATACCCACCACCATGGATTAATTAACCATCCCCTTTTACAAAAACTGCACTACCATATCCATAGTAATATGCAAATGGGGGCGGGTCTGGATCATATTTGATTCATGTCCCGAGAACTGTTATACAATTCAGAGCTTCAGCGAAATCGGGCAACAAATCCGCTTTTTATGGGGTTTAGACCCTAAATTGGAAGATCGGTTTTAATGCCAGCTGTATCTGAATAAAGACCGATTTAAATCATATTTGAGTCGGATATCGGGAGGCTTTAATCAACTCACTATTTAAAATATCAGCAAAATCGTATAATAATGGCGGCTTTTATTGGCATAATACCCTAAATCGGTCTATATGGCAGCTATATCTGAATATAGACCGTTCAGAACCGTATTTAGTTCGAATATCGGGAGGATTTAACCAAATCACTTTTACAAATTTCAGCGAGATCGGATACTAATTGCTGCTTTTATGGGCTTAAGAGCATAAATCAGCAGATCGGTCTATTGGTCTGATCTGAACCAATATTAATGTATAATGTACTTAATATAATTGTAGGATTGCAAATGGGCCATATCGGTTCAGATTTGGATATAGCTCCCATATAAACCGATCTCCCGATTTATATTCTTGAGCCCCTGGAAGCCGCAATTTTTTCAGATTTGGCTGAAATTTGGCACATAGTGTTCCTTTATCACTTCCAATTACTGTGTCAAATACACTCCAAATCGGTCAAGAATTTGATATAGCTCCCATATAAACCCGATTTGAATTCTTGAGCCCCTGGAAGCCACAATTTTTGTCCGATTTTGCAGATAATTTTTCACACAGTGTTCTGCTATGACTTCCAACAACTGTGGCAAGTACGGTTCAAATCGGTCAAGAACATGATATAGCTCCCATATAAACCGATCTCCCGATTTGACTTCTTGGCCCCCTGGAAGCCACCATTTTTGTCCGATTGGGCTGAAATGTATGACTCTCAACACCAGTGCTAAATACGGTCCAAATAGGTCAAGAACTTGATATAGCTCTCATATAAACCGATCACCCGATTTAACTTCCTAAGCCCCTGAAAGATACAATTTTTGTCAGGTTTTGCAGAAATTTTGCACACAGTGTTCTGGTATGATGTCAAACAACTTTGGTAAGTCCGTTCCAAATCGGTCAATAGCCAGATATAGCCCCTATATTTTAGCAGAATTCATGATGGTGGGTTCCCAAGATTGGGCCCGGCCGAACTTAGCATGCTTTTACTTGTTCATTTTCAAACGGAAATTATTCCTTGATGAGTATCATGGGAAGTACACGCGACCCCCACATGTATTCCAAGGAAATTTTATCTAGAATCGTTTAAAACCACGGAGACTAATCAACAGCAAAACTGCGGCTATTGATGATATTTGGTTAATGTTGCAGTCTAACATGGCAGCAGCTTATACTCCGTATGATGCAGTCAGCGTTGATGAGCAATTATTCCCACATAGAGGCCGCATACGCTGCACAAAATACATCCCATCGATGCCTACCCAGTACGGAATAAAAATATGGTAGTTGTGCGACTTAAAATCATTTTATCCTGTCAAAGGAATGATTTATTCTGGGAAATTGCCTGACCAGGCACTAGAGGTGAATCAAGGGCAGAATGTTGTACTTCAACTTTCAGAGAAATATTTGAATATCAGCATAAATTGTGCGGCCTCAATCAGGAAGAAAACCGGCCCCAATCAGGAAGAAGCCCGCATATGTTGGAACAGTGCCCTCGAATAAGACATGTATGTATAATCATATGCGTCCTGTCAACATCACATTGTTCGACTTTAACGAAAGTGATATAGCACTATGTTCATATGTGTCCAAGAACAACAAAGCGGTAATTTTGCTGCCGATACAACATTATACTAGCGGTGTGGACATGGAAACTGAAAAGAAGAAGCCGTTTGCTGTTTAGGATTACGACGCCAACAAATCGGGCGTTGATACAATGGATCAAATGCTTGGTACATATAACAAACCTTAAACTTAACAAACCGCTGGCCATTGGCCATGTTTCATAATATGGTGGACATTGCATTATGGTGGACACTGCATTGCAAATTTGCCCATGAACATTGTATTAAGGAACAGGGCAAACTTCTCACATATCAATGAGCGCAGTCCGATTCAAGTTTAAGCTCAATGATAAGGGACCTCCTTTATATACCGAGTACGGATGGCGTGCCGCAGTGCGACACCTCTTTTGAGGAGAAGTTTTTACATGGCTTGTACCTCACAAATGTCGCCAGCATTAGGAGGGGATAACCACCGCTGAAAATTTTATGATGATCTCGCCAGGATTTGAAACCAGGCGTTCAGCGTCATAGGCGGACATGCTAACCTCTGCGCTATAGTGGACACTGCATTAGCTGCATTTATTTCATACAAAGAGAGGAAGCCAATAAAAAGAAATGACAGACAACGGTCCTTTCCATTGATGCTGAGAAAACGATTGGGACTACCAAAGCAGCACTGAACAACCCCATAACCGCATATCCAAGGATACGGAACACAATGGAAGCATTTGATGCAAAGATAAGAAAAAACAATTCTAATGTTCAAAAGCAGAATAACTACATAATTTTGTTCTTTTTAGATATTATCAAGACCGACCGAAGGAGCTGCACCGTCGTTTGCGTCTAGAACGAACATACCGTTATGTCGCCTATGCCGCACTGAGTACGGCGGACGGCAGCGGAAAACAAGGGCCTACTTCCATTCCTGAAAGCACGCTAACATTCAAAGGAGTAAAGCTAGCCGCTTTCAATTTTGCACAAATACTTCTTATTAGTGAAGGTCGGTTGGGATTGTAAATGGGCCATATCGGTCCATGTTTTGATATAGCTTCCATATAAACCGATCTTGGGTCTTGAATTCTTGGGCCCCTAGAGGGCGCAATTCTTATTCGATTGGAATGAAATGTTGCACAACGTGTTATGTTATGATGTCCAAGAACTGTGCCAAGTATGGTTTAAATCGGTCCATAACCTGATATAGCTGTCATATAAACCGATCTTGGGTCTTGACTTCTTGAGCCTCTAGAGGGCGCAATTTTTATCCGATTGGAATGAAATTTTGCACGACGTGTTTCGCTATGACTTCCAACAACTGTGATAAGTATGGTTCAAATCGGTCCATAACCTGATATAGCTGTCATATAAACCGATCTTGGGTCTTGACTTCTTGAGCCTCTAGAGGGCGCAATTCTTATCCGATTGGAATGTAATTTTGCACGACGTGTTTTGTTATGATATCCAAAAACTGTGCCAAGTATGGTTGAAATCGGTCCATAACCTGATATAGCTGTCATATAAACCGATCTGGGGACTTGACTTCTTGAGCTTCTAGAGGGCACAATTCTTATCCGATTTGGCTGAAATTTTACATGACGTATTTTATTATGACTTTCAATAACTGTGCCAAATAAGGTTCAAATCGGTCCATAACCTGATATAGCTGCCATATAAACTGATCTGGGATCTTGACTTCTTGAGCCTCTAGAGATCGCAATTATTATTCGATTTGCCTGAAATTTTGTACGACGGATCCTCTCATGACCATCAACATACGTGTTTATTATGGTCTGAATCGGTCCATTGCCTGATACAGCTCCCATATAAATCGATCTCTCCATTTTACTTGTTGAGCCCCCAAAGGCGCAATTCTTATTCGAATTGGATGACATTTTACACAGGTCTTCAACATATAATTTAATTGTGGTCCGGACCGGACCACATCTTGACATCGCTCAAACAGCAGAACAAATCTTTTCTTTTATGCTTTTTGTGCATAAGAAGCGATGCCGAGAAAAGAACTCGACAAATGCGATCCATGGTGGAGGGTATATAAGATTCGGCCCGGCCGAACTTAGCACGCTTTATAATGTTATAGACTGATTTGGACCGTACCTGGCATGATTGTTGAAAGTCGTAAAGGAACCATATTTGCAAAATTTCAGTCAAATCGGACAAAACTTGGGTCTTGAAAAGACTCAAGAAGTCATTGGCAGATCGGTCTATATGGGAGCTATACCAGATAGACCAATTAAGACATTACTTAGTACAGTTGATGGAAACCATAACAGAACACTACTAGCTTAATTTCCGCCAAATCGGACAAAAATTGCGGGTTGTAAGGGTTCAAGAAGTCAAATCGAAAGATCGGTTTATATGGGAGCTATATCCTGTTGTAGACCGATTTGGTTTGTATTTGGAACGGTTTTTGGAGGTCATAATAGAACACTATCTGCAAAATTTTAGTCAAGAAGTCATATTGACTGATCGGTTTAAATGGGAGTTATATCCAAATCTGAACCGATATGGCCTATTTGTAATCTCATACGACCTACATCAATTGTGAGTATCTGTGCAAAATTTCAAGCGGCTTACTTTACGCGTTCGACCGCTATCGTGATTTCGACTGACGGAGGGACGGACGGATATGGCTAGATCGACTAAGAATGTCGAAACGATCAAGAATATATATATTGTACTTTATGGCGTCTTAGATCAAAATTTCGGGGTGTTACAAACGGAATGACTAGATTGGCATACCCCCATCCTATAGTGGTGGGTATAGAAAACAATTTTAAAAGCTTTAAATATATTTAAAAAGGTTTTGGTTTCAGAAAAAATATTGCTTATGGCAACACTAAGTGTCTGTAAGTTCATGTCATTGCTTCTGCTCCTGTATTGACTTGCATTCATTCATTTGGACCGGAAGTGACCGCCAACAACTCGCAAAACTTATACACACACAACCATTCATCCACAATCATTCATCTGTATTGGCTTGGTGGTGAGACTGTCGATTCTCAGCCGGTGTTTAAATCTTTACCATGGCCTTTGTTTCATGTGCATCATAGCACACCGGCACCAGGGCGGAAGTGACAAAGAAAGTAATGCTCATGGAATTTTTAGATCAAGTATTGAGTTCCACGGCATTGGTAAACACAAAAACAAAAAACACACACTTTTAAAACTTGTTACAATTTAAATATTAATTGAGTCCTGAGCTGAACTCTGTGGGACGTAAATTGCACATTAAATGCCATAAATTGTTTAGACAACAGAAACCAGAAAGACAAGGACCTTTGGTGGGCTCTACAAGGTTTTGCTTTATTTGTTTCCAGCCTTTTGTGTAAATCCATGCAAACAGACGTCATTTATGGTCGCATTATTATTATTTAGTTTATTTGGCAAATTTCATTAGATTTCCAATTTTATTACAATTCCAATTTCATTGCAATGTGTAATCTCAGCAGTGGGCTTAATTTGATTTTTATACAAACATAAATGGAAAACGACTACACTCCCAGCTAAAATGCTAAAATTAGGACAAAACAGTCAGCCAAATCATACATCATGGCTGGGCCAAAGCACACATAGCAGTGCAGACACGTAGCAGGGAGACAACAGGGGAGAAAAATACACATTTGTTATCATTAACCCAGTGAGGAGAAAACCAATCTTTCTTTTGCTGTTCTGTCTTAGGCTGCCAGAGAAATAGACCACTGGCCTTACCAAAAAAAAAAAAAAAAAAAACAAACCAAATTCCCACCCCACTGTCATCTTTTATTGCGAATTAAAGTTCACAGCAATCAGACCACTAAACTCCTCTTAAACGATTTTCTTTTTTTTTTTTTGGGTAATTTTCCATGAATTTTCACAAAAAAATTGTGGCAGTTTTATTTTTCTTGCAGCGGACTATTTTTCCAAGATAATAATCAGTCAATGAAACGAACAGACTCAATCAATGGATTCAATTATTGACTCCAAACATGTGCTAGGATTTTTATCGATTGTCCTTTCGATATTTCTCTCCCTTCCTTTTTCAACCTGCTAGGCTATTGCACTGAATAAGAGGGCGAAGGTTAAAGGCGGAAACCTCCCAAGATGCACTTGTAATGCCAAACACAAAAATGCCGCAGTTTCCTTATTTGGCTAATCTGACTGATGGCTAATGATTGAGTCCTTGTAGTACACTAATTGTCATTGTTATCGTGGTACTTTTTGATCTAAGCGAGGACAACAGCCCTTATGTGCATGGCGTCTTAAATGAGCTTCCCTTATGTTGGCTCTGTTTTGAGTTATAATGACGAACCATAACGAATTGAATTACGGCATGAGTATTAAATCTGAATCCTGAGACGAGTATCATGCGGATCGGTCCTTAGAGACTGGATAAACCATATGCCAAGGAACAGGTAGACAAATTGTGAGTCTCATGACATTAATATTAGGGAGAAAGGGGCACAAGGCATTTTATCGTCACTGCTATGGGTAACCACTTAGGTGGCAAATAATTTTTTTATGGTGGCACCCCATAGGCGTTAAGTTCGGCCGAGTCGAACTTTGGATACCCACCGGGTATATACGCACACACCCTTTCGTCACAATCCGGTAAAAATGCATAATTTATTCCCCCAAGCAGCTTTATCGAAACATGGTCCGATTTGGACCACATTTAACACGGATATTGAGTGGTCTAGTAAGTACAAGTCATTGTTCAATTTTGTAGATCAAAATATTGGTCTTTTTGGTAGCCATATCTAAATATAGACCGATCTTAACCATAAACGACACGGATGTCGAAAATCCTAACACAAGTTACTGTGTCAAATTTTAGCGAAATCGGATTATAAATATGTCCTTTATGGGACCAAGACTTTAAATCGAGAGATCGGTCTATATGGCACCTATGTCCAAATCTGAAACGATCTGAGAAAATTGAGAAGGACTGTCGAAGGGCCTAACACAACTCACTGTCCCAAATCTCGGCGAAATCGGACAATAAATGCACCTTTTATGGGTCAAAAACCTTAAATCAAGAGATCGGTCTATATGGCAGATAAATCCAAATTTGGACCGATCTGGCCCAAATTGAAGAAAGTTGTCGAAGAGCCTAACGCAACTCACTGCCCAAATTTTCCATTCCATCCATCCGAAACTGAAGCGATCTGCGCCAAATTGCAGAAAGATGTTGAAAAGCCTAAAGTAACTCACTGTCCGAAGTTTCGGCGAAATCGCACAATAAATGCGCTTTTATGGGCCCAAAACATATCGTGGAATCGGTATTTATGGCAGCTATATCCAAATTAGGATCGATCTGGGCCAAATTGAAGGAGAATGTTGAAGGGCCTAACACCACTCAGTGTCCTAAATTTTGGCGACATCGTATAATAAATTCACCTTTTATGGGACCAAAACCTTAAATCGAGAGATCGGTCTATATGGTAACTATGTCGAAATCTGAACCGATCTGGACCAAATTAAAGAAAAATGTCGACTGGCCTAACACAACTCACTGTCCTAAATTTCAGCAAAATCGCATAATAATAATTGTGGCTTTTATGGGCCTAAGAGCCTAAATCGGCGGATCTGTCTATATGGGGGCTATATCAAGATATAGGCCGATATTGCCCATCTTCGAATCTTCGAACCTGCTTATGGACAAAGAAAGAATCTGTGCAAATTTTCAGCTCAAAAAACAAAAAATTTTCTCTAACATTTAGAATTTGGGCCAAGATGACCAATTTTGCAAAATCTTTTAATGAAGTTCAACATATCCTTGAAAGTTGGAAAATTGACTTTGGGACAAGGACAACATTGTGCCTTAGTTAAATAGGAAATATCAAATTAAGAGTAAAACGAAGCTCAGTCAGCAATCAAAATGCGAAACGGAAGATTGTGTTCGTTAGAATACAGCGACTTAAATGTAATGATATCATCTTTATCTTGAAGATCGTTTGTTTGGCTTGGAATCTAATACTTCGATCAAGGAGAAAAACATTAAATTTGAGTAAATTAGCTTATGGTACTCACCTTAACGCCCGGCTAAGTTTATCATAATTCATATTGGGCTTCGATTTACGTTCACCCCATCGACGAGCAACCTCATCGGGATCTGTCAATTTGAATTCACCATTTGTGCCTTCCCATGTTATGCAGCCGGCATTGCTGGAGTCCGAAAGTAGTTCTAATAAAAATTGCCAGAGTTGGATTTGACCGGAACCTGAAAAAAAAAACAAAAAAGGAGAAATTAATAACACTTATATTACATAGTAATACAATATGAATTTTTGGGTCAAGCTTTAGAGAACTGGCTGTAATTGGGCATTTTGAATTATAGTATGGTTTGCAATAACCGTTCCGAAGTCCAATGGGTTAAAAATTTGATGTATATGTCTTATAAACCGAGATTTAAGTTCTTAAGCACCTGGATGGCATTTAAGGCGGGAAGTTATGAAGTCTGACCATCTCCATGCTGATTATAGTATGAAAAAGTAAGAGCGTGCTAAGTTCGGCCGGGCCGAATCTTATATACCCTCTACCATGGATCGCATTTGTCGAATTCTATGCGCGGCATCTCTTTTTATGCAAACAAAAAATATTGAATAAGAACTATCATGCTATTGGAGCTATATCAAGTTACAGTCCGATTCGGATTATAAATGAATGATGAACATTGTAGAAGTCATTGTGTAATATTTCAGTTCATTCGGATTAGAATTGTGCCTTGTAGTGGCTCAAGAAGCAAAATCGGGAGATAGGTTTATATGGGAGGTGTATTAAGCTATTGATCGATTCAGACCAAATTTGACACGTAAGTTCATTGGAGAAGCTATTGTAGGAAATTTCAGCCAAATCGGATGAGAATTGCGCCCTCTAGAGGCTCAAGAAGTCAAGATCCCAGATCGGTTTATATGGCAGCTATATCAGGTTATGTACCGATTTGCGTCATACTTAGTACAGTTATAGTTAGTCATATCAAAACATTCAAAATTTCACCCAAATCTGATGAGAATTGCGCCCTCTAGAGGCTCAAGAAGCCCTTTAGAGACTGAAGAAGCCCTCTATCGGTTTATATGACAGCTATACCAGATTATAAACCGGTTTGAATCATTACTTAACACAGTTGTTGGAAGTGATACCAAAACACCACGTGCAAAATTTCATTCAAATCGAACGAGAATAGCGCCCTCTATAGGCTCAAGAAGTCAAGACCCAAGATCGGTTTATATGACAGCTATACCAGATTATGAACCGATTTGAATCATACTTGACACAGTTGTAGGAAGTGATACCAAAACACCACGTGAAAAATTTCAGTCGAATCGGACGAGAATTGCGCCCTCTAGAGGCTCAAGAAGCTAAGACCCAAGATCGGCTTATATGACAGCAATATCAAAACAAGGACCGATTTGGCCCATGTACAATCCCTATTGGCTCAAAAACTCAACATCAAAGATCGGTTTATAGGACAGCTATACCAGATTATGATCCGATTTGAATCATACTTAACACAGTTGTTGGAAGTTGTACCAAAACACGTCGTACAAAATTTTAGTCGAATCGAACGAAAATTGCGCCCTCTATTGGCTCAAAAAGTCAAGATCTAAGATCGGTTTATATGGCAGCTATATCAGGTTATCTACCGATTTGAATCATTACTTAACACAGTTGTTGGAAGTGATACCAAAACACCACATGCAAAATTTCATTCAAATCGGACGAGAATTGCGCCCTCTATAGGTTCAAGAAGTCAAGACCCAAGATCGGTTTATATGGCAGCTATATCAGGTTATCTACCGATTTGAATCATTACTTAACACAGTTGTTGGAAGTGATACCAAAACACCACATGCAAAATTTCATTCAAATCGGACGAGAATTGTGCCCTCTAGAGGCTCAAGAAGTCAAGATCCCAGATCGGTTTATATGACAGCTATACCAGATTATGAACCGATTTGCGCCATACTTGACACAGTTGTTGGAAGTGATAGCAAAACACTACGTGCAAAATTTCAATCAAATCGGAATTGCGCCCTCTAGAGGCTGAAGAAGTCAAGACCCAAGATCGGTTCATATGCCAGCTATATCAAAACATGAACCGATTTGGCCCATTTACAATCCCAACCGACCTACACTAATAAAAAGTATATTTGCACAATTTCAAGCGGCTAGCTTTACTCCTTCGAAAGTTAGCGTGCTTTCGACAGACAGACGGACGGACGAACGGACATGGCTAGATCGACTTACAATGTCACGACGATGAAGAATATATATACCCTATGGGGTCTCAGACGCATATTTCGAGGTGTTACAAACAGAATGACGACATTAGTATACCCCCATCCTATGATGGAGGGTATAAAAATATGTGTTCCTTGGTGCTTAACTTTATTAAACCCCGCATTTTGATATCCTTACGAAATAATTACCCAAATACTGAAGACACTTCCTCTTGCTAGTTTCCAACAATAATTACAGAGACAAAACCTTGTTAAAAACTCATTCCACAAGGCCATATGTTAAAAAGACAATATTTTGCCAACAAGTGTCACGTTTTTCGACGCACAAGGACCTCCCATGGCTAGATTTATGTTCTTTGATTTGATTTCATCTTCACACTAAAACAGTGTGAATAACCCTTAGGCTTAGTTGGCACTAAAAACGCCAACTGCTATGGTAAAATACGAAAATTCTTTTTACCTCTTAAAGAATTTAAAGATAACCGCAAATAATTCTTAACAATTTGATGAGGCATTCGATTTGATTCGTTATGCACTTCAAACAATCACTGATGAACATCATAAATCGCTTAATCATTTGGCAATTAGGCATTGTTCCATCTAAGGCAAGGGCGAGGGGTGAAATGGCTGTCGACAAGGAGTACTTTGACAATATCCCCTGGCATTTAAGGGTGGCTGGAACACTGAACACGGCCGAACAAAAGGACTTTTAAACACCATTCAGTCAGTCATTCATTCATTCATTCATGTGTGAGATAATCGTGATTTAGAAGTTGTAAGCAAGGACAAAACAGATATGGATGGCTGGTTAGTTGACTGACTGACGAAAATGAATGAATTGTGTTAATTGCAAATCACCAAGCTTAAGTGCGAAGCTCCAGCCAGCCAGCCAGCCAGTGTTTCTGTGGGTTCGGCAGACTATTAGTGAAGAGTAAAAGGCGCCGCCACACGTGTTATCCTAATGGATGTTAATGTTGCATCCAACAGCAATTTTCCATGCCATTTGGAAAATGTTTAAGAATACCCCTCCCATCCCTCCTAGCCCACCTTCTTCTTGGCATCCTTTTCCTTTGCCAACTATTAAGTGTTTCCCTGTGCGTTTGTAAATGTGCCGTAATTGTTTTAGCCATTTTGCTGTTGATGTTGCCGCCGCCGACGACGCTACCGCCTTTCATTTAAGTTTTAGTGGGCCCTATTTAAATATTTCGCCAACACTTGCACTAATTTTGATTTCCGTCTTTGGCTGTTTCAGTTTTTCTATGCCTTTGAGAGTAGAGAAATTAAGAAAGACCACCATATAAATTTTTTTTCTTTTTGTTCTGTGTCTCGCGCAAATGAACGGAAAGTAATTTTAACTTAACAAAAAACGCATGTTGGTAATATTTTAATTACCAACATGCAAAGGTTTCATTTGTCCTAGATTGACTTCAAACGAGCCTGCCGCAGTCGCCATTTTTGTATCCTGTGTAAGGATATATTAAGACTTTCGTTTTGCCATAAGTGCCATTTTGTTTCTGTTTTCTTCTGCTTTTTGTGGCTAATAATAGAAAAAAACAGTGGAGTTAATAATTGAATTAGAAAAAATTAAACTTCTGAAATTATTAAGTTATAAAAAAAAATTTAATTATATTAAATTATTATAATATTTGAAATTCAAAAAACATAATTTAGAAAAAAAATTTTTTTTTTTGAACTTCAAGCTTTTATGACACCCTGTATTATCAATGTCTTTACGAACTTGTTTAGATATTATCGCATTTATTTGAATTTCTTAGTACTAGTCCACAATGCTACATATATTTCAACATGGTCGGTCAGCAAGTTCATTTGGATGGTTTTTGGCTACACTTGGTCCCCAATAATACTAGCAGATTCGAAATGTTTTGTTTGGAGAGAGAGATCTCTCACCTAAAGATTCGCGCAATATATTGATGTCAGATTCGGTTTTATTACCATCATTTGTGTCATATATTAAACACATGCCGGTTTAGGGGGAAACGGCGACATGCCAGTGAGCCCCAAACAAATACACCCTAAATCGAAAAACAAAAATAGACCCCAAAAGTTGGGGTTTTTTCCCAAATAGGTTTCATTAGAGTTTTCGTGGTGTTTCCGATTAGGGGGGAACGGCGACATGCCAGTGAGCACCAAACAAATACTCCCCAAAACGAAAAACAAAAATAGACCCCAAATGTTGGGGTTTTTCCGTTATAAAAAATGACATAAAACATTTCACCCCATAGTGTGTTTTAGCCCAAAAGTTAAATGTAATTTCAGCCCAATATTAAATTGAGATCAGAATTCGTTTTAGAATTTAGGGCACCATATAGTCGGCCACCTTCTGTAGTTTACTACTTGCAAATTTTGCTCATGAACATTCCACTAAGGAACAGGGGCAAACTTCTCACATATCAATGAGTGCAGTCTGATTCAAGTTTAAGCTCAATGATAAGGGGCCTCCTTTTTATAGCCGAGTCCGAACGTCGTGCCGCAGTGCGACACCTCTTTGGAGAGAAGTTTTATTTGGCAAAGTACCTCTACAAAAACCACCGATGACAATTTTTTGTGATGGTCTCGCCAGGATTCGAACCCAGGCGTTCAGCGTCATAGGCGGACATGCTTACCTCTACAAAAACCACCGATGACAATTTTTTCTGATGGTCTCGCCAGGATTCGAACCCAGGCGTTCAGCGGACATGCTAACCTCTGCGCTACTACCTTCTGTAGTAATGCCGGAAATATTCCCTCAGGTCTGGGTGTCTTAAATGATTTGATGCTCCTCGTGGCTTACTTTACCATAAATTCCGTAATAATAAGCCTTCGATCAACTTCATTATTCCAAAATTCCTGTGCCTTCGTGAGTCCCGTCGTATCCTGGTGAAAATGGGTTTTCATCAAAAGCTTCAACATGTCCTCCGTTGTCTCTTCTCTCACTCCCATGTCGTCTACTAACATTTTGATATGGGTTTTTCAGAGAAACTTTTTCATCTTGGCGGGGTCATTAACGCTATCGACCTGTTTGCAGAAAAGCTTTCAGGAGGCACGTTTTGCCGCCCTGGTAATCTTCTGGTGTCAAAGGAACTGCTTTGCAAACGTAAGCATGCACACATTTGTGGTACCAACTAAACTGGGCACCGACACATAAATCATGTCTAAACCAAGAATGACATTAAAATCACATTCCTCGCTACATTCCGTCCACACAGCTGTAATTCGTCATATGCCAATCCGAATGACTATTAGCGCCAGTTCGGAGAACAAGAGGATCCAGACCTCCGCTTAAGGCCTGGGTCCTCCTTTGACGCTAAACTCCTGGCGAGCACTGCGGTACACCGCTCAAATTCAGCTATAACAAGTAAAAGCGTGCTAAGTTCGGCCGGGCCGAATCTTATACGCCCTCCATCACGGATTGGATTATTCGAGTTCTTTTATCGGTATCTCTTTTTAGGCAAACAAAGCATAAAGGAAAATAATTGCTATGCTATTGGAGCTATATCAAGTTATGGTCAGATTCGGATCATAATTGAATTGAATGTTAGAGACCACAGAAGAAGTCATTTTGTCAAATTTCAGCCCATTTCGAATAAGAATTGCTCCCTTTGGGGACTCAAGAAGTAAAATAGAGAGATCGATTTATATAGGAGCTGTATCAGGTTATAGACCGATTCGAACCATAATATGTTGATGGTCATGGGAGGATATGTCGTACAAAATTTCAGGCAAATCGGATAATAATTGTGACCTCTAGAGGCTCAAGAAGTCAAGATCCCAGATCGGTTTATATGGCAGCTATATCAGGTTATGAACCGATTTGATCCTTATTTGACACAGTTGTTGAAAGTAAGAATAAAATACGTCATGCAAAATTTCAGCAAAATCGGATAGTAATTGCGCCCTCTAGAAGCTCAAGAAGTCAATTCCCCAGATCTGTTTATATGGCAGCTATATCAGGTTATGAACCGGGTTGAACCATACATGGCGCAGTTGTTGGACATCATAACAAAACACGTCGTGCAAAATTTCATTCCAATCGGATAAGAATTGCGCACTCTAGAGGCTCAAGAAGTCAAGATTCAAGATCGGTTTATATAGCAGCTATATCAGGTTATTTGCCGATTTGAATTATACTTGGCACATTTATTGGATATGATAACAAAACACGTTGTGCTTAATTTCATTCCAATCGGATAAGAATTTCGCCCTCTAAAGGCTTAAGAAGTCAAGACCCAAGATCAGTTTATATGGCAGCTATATCAGGTTATGGACTGATTTGGATCGTACTTGGCACAATTGTTGGATATGATAACAAAACATGTCGTGCAAAATTTCATTCCAATCGGATAGGAATTGCGCACTCTAGAGGCTCAAGAAGTCAAGACCCAAGATCGGTTTATATGGCAGCTATATCAAAACATGGACTGATATGGCCCATTTACAATACCAACCGACCTACACTAATAAGAAGTATTTTCAAGCGGCTAGCTTTACTCCTTCGGAAGTTAGCGTGCTTTCGACAGACAGACGGACGGACAGACAGACGGACAGACGGACGGACATGGCTAGATCGACATAAAATGTCATGACAATCAAGAATGTATATACTTTATTGGGTCTCAGACGAATATTTCGATTAGTTACAAACAGAATGACGAAATTAGTATACCCCCATCCTATGGTGGAACGTATAAAAAGAAAAAGGCTTACACAACTCACTGTCCCAAATTTTGGGGAAATCGGACTATAAATGCGCCTTTTATGGACAAAAACCTAGATCGTTTTAGATTTTTACGCTGATCAAGAATATATATACTTTATACGGTCGGAAATGGATATTTCGATGTGTTGCAAACGGAATGACAAAATGAAGATATCCCCATCCTTCGATGGTGGGTATAAACAGACATGTAGATTCGGCCCGGCCGAACTTAACGTGCTTTTACTTGTTGTCATTTAAATCAGCAAAAAATATTTTCAAGTTTTATCGACTGTTAAGGCGAAAATCATTCTTAATTCTGATATAATTTCTCTTTCGAGACGATCTTATCTTATGATCAAAGATTTGTATACCTACCAACATAGGATGGAGAGCATACTAATCTAGTCATTCCGTTTGTGACACCTTGAAATGTTGATCGTCTTGACATTCTGAGTATATCTAACTATGTCCGTCCGTCCGTCTATCGATATCACAATAGTGGCCGCACGAATTAAGGCATCGGCTTGAAATTTTCTACAGATGCTTCTCATTAATGTAGCTCGTTGGGGATTTCAAATGATTCATGATGATGATTTCGATATAGCTCCCATATGAACCGACCTCCCGATTTGACTTATTTAGGCTGAAATTTTGCACTAAGCATATTATGTCAAGTACGGTTTAAATCGGTCAATTACCAACTATAGCTCCCATATAAACCGATCACCCGATTTGACTTCATGATTCCATGTGTTTTAAGTGTACTGTTGGTGGTGGGTAAATGTCGTTGGAACTATATATGGGCTTAATCGAACCGTATTTACATATATTGGGTTGCCCAAAAAGTAATTGCGGATTTTTCATATAGTCGGCGTTGACAAATTTTTTCACAGCTTGTGACTCTGTAATTGCATTCTTTCTTCTCTCAGTTATCAGCTGTTACTTTTAGCTTGCTTTAGAAAAAAAGTGTAAAAAAGGACATTTGATTAAAGTTCATTCTAAGTTTTATTAAAAATGCATTTACTTTCTTTTAAAAAATCCGCAATTACTTTTTGGGCAACCCAATACATAGCTCTCCCATAAACTTATCTTGGCGTTTGGCTTCATAAAGCCTTAAGCAAAGGGGGCAACTAATATTCGATTTGGGGCAAACTTTGAAGATGGTAAACTTTTATGACAGCCAAAAACACTGACATCCCTGAGTAGCCATATCTAAAAAACGCAATGTAAATTTTGCCTATTTCAATACAAAAAAGATTTTTGATTTTGTTTTTTGAACAAAATCAAGAAGCAAAGTGCTCCAAAAATAGCTAATATCCTTTTTAAAGAATAAAAATTCCAACTATTAAACCCACACACTTTGTACCACTGTTCGTTCGTCTTTCCTATAGGTATTCCACTAAAATTAAAACGCATTTGATATAAAATAGGCACGGAAGTCTTTGTTCGCTCTCTGTTGATCTTTAGTGAAAAATGTTAATTTAATTTCAGCAGCAGTCTGCGGAAATAATTACTTGTTATAATCTTGTAATTTCCATTCCAGCCACTTTAACTACGGATACTGCCACTGCCAAGAGAAGGGAGGGTAAAGCAAAAACTTTAGCAAATGTCAAAAAGTTATGCATCTTTGGCGAAAAATTACTCCAAACAATTTTAATTAAATCCACAACATTCGACATGAATCCTTTTAGCGTTTTCCCAGCTGCTTCTTCCTACCCCTACTATACCACACAAAAATTTCCCCACTTGATTTGTAGAGGCATGTGGTTTTTTATTTTCGGTTAATTTCTTTATTTAAAGCCAAAGAAAGCATAGCTCTTCGAGGCTTAGACAGGCGGGTCTGGTTGTTTGGCTAGTTTCCTGGTTCACTTCTAGTTTTTTTGTGTTTTTTTGTAGACAAAAAAATCTCAGATGGCTATAATTTGTATATATCCCCAAGTGCATGTTCGTTGGCCGCCCTAACATCAAGCCTTTTGGCCTATGCCGGCAAGAGTTGCATGTTTAGAACATTTAAATTTTCACTGAATCTTTAGAATGTTATTATTATTGTTGTCGTCGTCATTGTTAAGCCAGCGCTGCTGCTGCTGCTGCACCGGACTTGGGGTAACAAAGCGGTTCCGTGTTTATAGGAAGCTATAATTAATCAAAACAGCATTTTTGCCACCATCATGGAAGACTTCCAAATCGCCAGTAGCAAGAGAAACACATACAGGAAAAAGGTACCAACCTTTCATTGAATGTGTGAATCACTGCGCACGCCACAAACCATGAGACATATGTGGGGGCTTGCCACCCACCCACCAAAACCCTTTGGTGGTAAGTGCCAAAAACTGCTTGGCGTGGAAAACTCAAGTTTCTACATTCGACCACAGTGGGGTTCATGTAGAATCATTATAAAACTGTTTCAAACAGTGTATTTTACTAAGAAATTGGTACCAGGGTGGAAAGTTCAAATAATTCATAAAAAAAACAACTTTTTAGTGGTGGTTATAGAAAAATGAAAGTAATCAAAACAAAAGAAAGTCGGAGCTTTGAACAGACATACAATGCATTTTGCGATTGTCAAAAATGTCTATACTTTATACGATTAACAAGTAAAAGTTCGGTCGGGCCGAATCTTATATACCCTTCACCATAGATCGCATAGTGCAAAGTTCGGCCTGGCCGAATCTTATATACCCTCCACCATAGATCGCATTTGTCGAGTTCTTTTCCCGATATCTCTTTTTAGGCAAACAAAGGATAAAAGAAAATAATTGCTATAATATTGGAGCTATATCAAGTTGCGGTCCGATTTGGACAATAATTGATTTGATTGTTGGAGACCATAGTTGCAGTGATTGTGTAATATTTCAGCCAATTCTAGTAAGAATTACGCTCTTAAGGGGCTCAAGAAGTAAAATAAGAGATCCGTTTATATGGGACCTGTATCGGGTTATAGACCGATTGAGACAATATTTAACAAGTATGTTTAAGGTCATGGGAGAATTGGTTGTACAAAATTGCAGCCAAATTGGATAATAATTACGCCCTCTGGAGGTTCAAGAAGTCAAAATCCCAGATTGGTTTATATGGTAACTATATCAGGTTATGGATGGATTTGAACCTTATTTGGCACAGTTGTTGAGAGTAATAATAAAATAAGTCATGCTAAATTTCAGCCAAATCGGATAGGAATTGCGCCCTCTAGAAGCTCAAGAAGTCAAGTCTACAGATCGTTTTAAATGACAGCTATATAAGGTTATGGACCGACTTGAGCCATACTTGGCACAGTTGTTGGATATCATAACAAAATACTTTGTACAAAATTTCATTCAAATCGGATAAAAATTGCGCCCTCTAGTGGCTCAAGAAGTTAAGACCCAAGATCGGTTTATATGACTGCTATATCAGGTTATGAACCGATTTGAACCATACAAAGCACAGTTGTTGGAAGTCATAGCGAAACACTTCGTGCAAAATTTCATTCCAATTCGAAAAGATTTGCGCCCTCTAGAGGCTCAAGAAGTCAAGTCTCCAGATCGGTTTATATGACAGCTATATCAGGTTATAGACCGATATAGTGCCTCAAGAAGTCAAGAACCAAGATCGGCTTATATGGCAGCAATATCAGGTTATGGACCGGTTTGAACCATACTTGGCACAGTTGTTGGATATTATAATAAAACACGTCGTGCAAAATTTCATTCCAATCGGATAATAATTGCGCACTCTAGAGACTCAAGAAGTCAAGACCCAAGATCGGTTTATATGGCAGCTATATCAGGTTATGGACCGATTTGAACCATACTTGGCACAGTTGTTGGATATCATAACAAAACACGTCGTGCAAAATTTCATTCCAATCGGATAAAAATTGCGCCCTCTAGAGGCTCAAGAAGTCAAGACTCAAGAGTCAAGGCAGCTTTATCAAAGCATAGACCGACTTGAACCATACCTAGCGCAGTTGTTGGAAGTGATACCAAAACAATACTTTGAAAATTTCATTCTAATAGCATAAGAATTGCGCCCCCTAGAGGCTCAAGAAGTCAAGACGCAAGATCGGTTTATATGGCAGCTATATCAAAACATGAACCGATTTGGCCCATTTATAATCCCAACCGACCTACATTAATAAAAATTATTTGTGCAAAATTGCAAGCGGCCAGCTTTACTCCTTCGAAAGTTAGCTTGCTTTCGACAGACAGACGGACGGACGGACAGACGGACGGACGGACGAACAGACAGACGGACTAATGGACAGACGAACGAACATGGCTAGATCGACATAAAATGTCATGACGATCAAGAATATATACTTTATGGGGTCTCAGACGAATATTTCGAGAAGTTACAAACAGAAAGACGAAATTAGTAAACCCCCATCCTATGGTGGAGGGTATAAAAAAAATTCGGTAGAGCTCGGCCGGGATTCGAACTTGGAGAGAGCCGTTGCCGTTATCTGGCTTTCAAAGCCATCAATACAACTTCCAATAGATCCACAGAATCATGTGTACCACGGAAGTAGTGTAATCTGTCATTACACAAAAACACATGCATTGGGGAAAAGTACAGCTAATAGACAGGGTTGGCGAGCGTGGTTAATGTGGTTATTGTATCATAGAGGTGTTTTCGCAATAAATAAGTTTTAAATACACCAAACCAACGCACGGCCCTTAAAGCCATCACACCTAATATGGTTGAAAAGTCTTCCAACCAAAACTGAAACACGTCCCATAATCCTTGGTGTGTGTTGCTATCTCTGGCTTTCCTTTTGCAAAGAAAATCTCCGATCATTGAGATAGTCTTCGCTTCCGATCATTGAGATAGTCTTCGCTTCCGATCATTGAGATAGTCTTCGCTTCCGATCATTGAGATAGTCTTCGCTTCCGATCATTGAGATAGTCTTCGCTTTCGAGACAAAAATAAATTTTTGAAATGCAATATATTTTTTTTTTTCAATATTTCTTACCATTACACCCTAATATCCATTTCAATACAATTCTTATACATACAGGGTATTTTTTTAATGTCTTGTACTTGAATATTTTTGTGGGTGAAACGAACCATTTAAATGTCGCGTCGCCAAACGGTGGGCGATTGGAGGTTTTTTATGCTAATTCCGGTAAGGATTCGTTTGTGGCTATGCCAGGCCATTCAAAAGACGGACTGGTCATACATACATGGGCTATTATATAAGGTTGTTAAAACGGAATGGTAACGTTTTAGTAAATTTGCCATTGTTTTACTAACTTTTCTTTTAATTTCTTTAAGTTTCATTGCAATATATTTTAGTTTTTTTTTGTTACTCTGAAGGTTGTGGGTGGTTGCTTTCTTGAATTAGGGTCAACATTTCGTGTATATTGTATGGCATGCTTTTTTGTTTTGGTTTTTGACTGGAAGGAGGATTAGTAGGAAAAATAGTTTGTTTAAAGGTGCTATAAATCATTGTCGGCTTTAAATAGTATTTGGGATTTAAGTTCATATTTGGCAGTTTGTTTTTTTTTTCCTTTTTCTTGTTCCGAGGAAAACATTCAAATAATGCTTAATGTTATTGCCACTTTTTTGATGTTATAACATTTTTCTGCCCTTTTACAGAAATGATGTAGTGAGGAAGCAACAAAATGTAAGAAAAAGGATATGAAGAGTTTTTTAAATGGTAACCCAACTTTGATTTTGCCAATAATAAAGGAATACAGGATACCGAAATGCTTTATGTGACGACGGTGACGAGACTTGTTGGTACATCCATAATCTGCGAAGAAAGAAGACATGACGAAATGTGACAACTACAGAGGAATAAAACTCCTCCCCATCGCATACAAGATACTCTCGAGCGTACTGTGTGAAAGATTAAAACCTATAGTCAATGAGATAATTGGGCCCTTTCAATGCGGCTTTAGTTCTGGTAAATCCACCCTAGACCAGATATTCACACTGCGCCAAATCCTGGAAAAACCCCGAGAAGGACAAATCAACACCTACCATCTTTTTGTTGACTACAAAGCCGATTTCGATATCCCTTTAAGTTCAATGGTATTTCAAGCCACGTCTCAGTTTGGTATCCCTGCAAAATTGATAAGACTTTGCAGGATGACACATGCTGATACGCGTTCCACAGTAAGAATAGAAAAGAATCTCTCAGAACCATTCAATACTAAACGAGGTTTCAGACAATCAGACAGCCTATCGTGTGATCTCTTTAATATCCTGCTGGAGAAGATTACTAGAAATGCAGATGTGAATAGATATGGCACACTAATCACAAGAGAACGCATGCTACTATCCTATGCCGACGACATCGATGTCATAGGTCGGTCACCGGAAGTAGTAACTGCAGCCTTTGAAAGAATCGAAAGAGAGTCAGTGAAAATGGGTCTGGCAGAAAATGGAGATAATATGAAATGGATGGTTTCAACTCCCAAAAAGCCCTGCACAACCGAGGAGATAAAGAAAATGGAGAAAGTTGGGAACCACTACTTTGAGACAGTCAGTATCTATATCCACCTCGGCACCACCGTAACCGAAACGAATGACACCAGTTTTAAGATAAAGCGAAGAGTAATAATGGCAAACAGATGCTACTTCGGACTAAGTAGGCAGTTTAGATACAAGGCCAGCTCTCGACAGACGAAGATTATACTATACGAGACACTGATACTACCAGTGTTGTTATATGGTTCTAAGCAATGGCTACTTGTAAAAGCAGATGAGGTAGTGCTTCGAGTATTTGAGAGAAAGATTCTTCGTATAATACATGGACCACTTTGCGTTAATGGAGAATATAAGCGACGTATGAACCACGAGCTGTACGACGACGATAGCATAATTACACACATCAAAATACAACGGCTGCGTTGGCTAGGTCATGTTGTCAGAATGGATGAAGAAGCTCCAGCAAAGACTACTTTTAAAGGCAAACACGGTGGTACACGCAAAACACGGAAGACCAAATGCCCGATGGAAAGATCAAGTGGTGGGAGACACTTCGAAACTTGGTATCAGAGATTTTAGAATGAGCGCAGAAGATCGAGGCGCTTGGAATGCTCTTCTACCTGCGGCTAGTGGAACAAATGTGCTGTCATAGCCAATTAAAGTAAGTAAGTTTTGTTATGACTTTCAACAACTTTGCCAAGTACGGTCCAAATCGGTGAAGGACCTGATATAGCTCCCATATAAACCAATCTTCCAATTTGACTTCCTGAGCCCCTGGAAGCCGAAATTTTTGTCCGATTTGGCTGAAATTATGTACATGGTGTTCTGTTACAATTCCCAACAACGGAGCCAAGTACGGTTTAAATCGGCCAAGAACCTTATATAGCTGCCATATAAATCGATCTCCCGATTTGACTTGATAAGCCCCTGGAAGCCGCAAATTTTATCCGATTTAGCTGAAATTTTGTACATGGTGTTCTGTTATAATTCCCAACAACGGAGCCAAGTACGGTTTAAATCGGCCAAGAACCTTATATAGCTGCCATATAAATCGAACTCCCGATTTGATTTGATAAGCCCCTGGAAGCCTCAATTTTCATCCGATTTGTCTGAAATTTTGCACATAGTATTCTGTTATGTCTCACAATAACGGAGCCAAGTACGATTTAAATCGGCCTATAACCTGCTATAGCTCCCATATAAACCGATCTCCCGATTTGACTTCCTGAGCCCCTGGAAGCCGCAATTTTTGTCCGATTTGGGTGAAATTTAGTACATGGGGTTCTGTTATAATTCCCAACAACGGAGCCAAGTGCGGTTTAAATCGGCCTATAACCTGATATAGCTCCCATATAAACCGATCTCCCAATTTGACTTCCTGAGCCTCTGGAAGCCGCAATTTTTATCCGATTTGGCTGAAATTTTATACATGGGGTTCTGTCACAATTCCCAACAACGGAGCCAAGTACGATTTAAATTGGCCTATAACCTCATATAGCTCCCATATAAACCGTTCTCCAGATTTGACTTCCTGAGCCTCTGGAAGCTGTAATTTTCGTCCGATATGGCTGAATTTTCGCATATAGTGTTTTACTTAGACTTTCAACAACTGTGTTAGGTACGGTCCAAATCGGCCAAGAAACTGATATAGCTCCCATATAAACCGATCTCCCGATTTGACTTCTTTAGCCCTTGGAAGTCTCAATCTTCATCCGATTTGGCTGAAATTTTGCACATAGTATTCTGTTATGACTCCCAACAACGGAGCTAAGTACGGTTTAAATCGGCCAAGAACCTGATATAGCTCCCATATAAACCGATCTCCCGAGTTGAGTCCTTAAGCCACTGGAAGCCGTAATTTTTATCCGATTTGGCTGAGATTTTGTGCATGGTGTTCTATTTTGACTGTGCCAAGTACGGTTCAAATCGGTCAAGAACATCTCCCGCTTTGACTTCCTGAGCCCTTGCAAGCCGCCATTTTAATCCGATTTGGCTGAAATTTTGCATATAGTGTCCTGTTATGACTCTCAACAACTGCGCCAGTTCGGTCTATAACTAAATGTAGCTCCCATATTTTAGCAGAATCCATGGTGGTGGGTTCCCAAGATTCGGCCTGGCCGAACTTAGAACGCTCTCTTAATTTTCAAAAAAAAAAGTTTTACCCGACAAACTCAAGGCTTCTAGGACTGCCTTTCAAGGGCTTACATTTTAGTTTTTTCTTAATATTTCATTTATAATTTTTCAACTTCATTCGTCTAACGGCGGCTGGGATTAACTCTATTTTTTCACATAACGATTTCGCATTTGATTTATGATGCCATTTATGAGGAACAGAATCACGCCCCTTTTGGGTGGATACCAGCACAAAGATACATATTAGCCATGTAACCCTTTTTATATGCATTATGAATTTTTAATGACATACCCAACGAACTAAATGGGAAAAAAGGAAAATAAAAAAATCATTAATACCCGTGACTAGTGGGTAACCCTTTTATAAATTGATCCTTGAACAATGATCGTCACGTGCCGCCAGCCTGTAACACTGCTTGGGCAGCAGGCACAATGCCATGAATAAGGATTTTTTTTTTTGCTTTTCAATGCATATGAATGAAGTTAATATACACCCTTGGTAACACACACGTTCACACACACCAAAAACACCTTTTCATTATCTGTTGTTTCGCCTGAGAGTGGCTAAATGACTGGCTTACAAATGCTATCTAGGAGTGACACAAAGGATAATTTAATTTGTTAATAATAAATTTTGTATGTATATAATTTAGAAAAGGAGTAAAAAAACCTAGAAAAGGGGAAGGTTTTATATTTAAAAATATTTTCTTTCCTTGTTTCAACTAAAAAAAAAAATCTCTAAAAGGGAAAATTTCTCCTTTCTTGAATCATGAAATTGCATGTTAACTGCTGCCGCCTGCCCTATGGGTTATGCTAATAAGTTCATTTGAATTACATTAAAGTCAAATGTGTTTGTGAGGAACTTTTTGTTTCAATGATATGCCCAAGTCCTTGTTGTTTAGCGCCAGGACATTGTTGTTGTTAAAACACGTGCTTCTTACACCTGGGGGGGTGCTATTCGTAGGTGGCTTTAACTAATCTTAGCACCTGCATCTTTATGCTATTTGAAGTTTTATTCAAAAGTACGTGTCCCCCAACAGTCCTTGGGCAATCATTTTACTAAAATCATATGAGTCAAGTGTATTATTGTAGTTTAGGGAGTAGTACTTACCAGAACTTGCTAAACGACTGCTGGTCGCTCCAAACATTTGATATGGATCTGTAAGACACAAACAATGGAAAGTAACAGAAAAACATTAAAATTAATTGTGCCAATGTTGGGAATTAACAGCAGACAATGATTAATTGATTTCTTGCAACATGGAAAATAGTGGTTAAGTGAGTCACTACCTTGGCGATTTTTAAAGAAATGCAAAGTTTCTTAAAGGGGGTATACTAACTTCGGCATTTCGTTTGTAACTCATCGAAATATGGATCTGAGAGCCAACGAAGTATATACATTTTTGATCGTCTTGACATGTTTAGTTGATTTATTCACATCCGTTCGCCTTTCTGTCGAAAGCACTTTAATTTTCGAAGGAGTAAAGCTAGGCACTTGAAATTTTCTCATGTAGTTGGGACAGTTTGGTTCAAATCGGTCTATAACTTTATATCGCTCCTATATACACCGATCTCCCAATTTGATAACTTGAGCCTCTTGAGGGCGTAATTATTACTATTGTCGCTCCGGACATAGTCCAAATCGGTCTATAACGTGATTCAGATCCCATACAAACGGATCTCCTTATTTGACCAAGGAGGGAGGTATTTTGTAATATTTTCTAATTGCCATTAAATGTACAGTCCTTATTTGTGTATATTGTATGATATGGCTCCTGTGTAGACTGACCACTTTAAATGATCTATGCTCCTGGTAAACACAAGATCCACAGTTTTATGGGTTGCATTTACTTCTGCCCGGGATATGCTGCAGTAATTATGCATTCGTAAAGATATGTTGAAACAAGTAAGAAGGCGTTAAGTTCGGTCGTGTCGAACTTTGAATACCACCACCTCGGGTATATATGTAAACCAACTTTCGTCAAAATCCGGTGAAAAATGCATATCTTATGCCCCATAGTAGCTATATCGAAATATGTTAAGACTTGGACCAAGTACTATTGGGTTGCCTAAAAAGTAATTGCGGATTTTTCATATAGTAGGCGTTGACAAATTTGTTCACAGCTTGTGACTCTGTAATTGCATTCTTTCTTCTGTCAGTTATCAGCTGTTACTTCTAGCTTGCTTTAGAAATAAAGTGTAAAAAAATATATATTTGAAGTTCATTCTAAGTTTAATTAAAATGCATTTACCTTCTTTTATAAAAACCGGAATTTCTTTTTGGGCAACCCAATATTATATTATTCAATTGTGTATAACAAAATATTGGTCTTTTAAGTACCTTTATCTAAAAATAAACCGATATGAACCATATACAACACGGATGTCGAAAAGGCTAATATAAGTCACCGTGTCAAATTTCAGTGAAATCGGATTATAAATGCATCTTTTATGAGGCCAAGACATTAAATCGAGATATCGGTCTATATGGAAGTTATATTCAAATCTGGTCCGATCTGAACCAAATTGAAGAATAATGTCAAACGGCTTATCTTAATTCAATGTCCCGAATTTGGGCGAAATCGCGCAATAAATGCGCCTTTTATGGCCCCAAAATCTTAAATCGCGAGATCGTTCTATACGACAGCTATATCCAAATCAGGACCGATCTTCGCCATATTGCAGAAGTATGTCAAAGGGCTTAACATAACTGACCGTCCCAATTTTCGGCGACATCGGGCAATAAATGCGCCTTTTATGGGCCTTAAACCTCAAATCAAGAGATCGGTCCATATGGCAGCTATATCCAAATTTGGTCCGATCTCAACCAAATTGAAGAAGAATGTCAAAGGGCTTATATAAACTCAATGACCCAAATTTGGGCGAAATCGGACAATAAATGCGCCTTTTATGGGCCTTAAGCCTTAAATCAAGAGATCGGTCCATATGACAGCTATATCCAAATCTGGACCGATCTGCGCTATATTGCAGAAGTAAGTCAAAGGACTTAGCATAACTGGCTGTCCCAAATTTCGGCGACATCGGACAATAAATGCGCCTCTTATGGGCCTAAAACCTTAAATCGAGAGATCGTTCCATATGGCAGTTATATCCAAATCTGGACCGATCTTCGCGAAACTGCAGAAATATGTCAAGGGGCTTAACAAAACTCACTGTCCCAAATTTTGGCAAAATCGGACAATAAATGCGCCTTTTATGGCCACAAAACTTTAAATCGAGAGATCAGTCCATATGGCAGCTATATCCAAATCTGGACCGATCTTCGCGAAACTACAGAAATATGTCAAGGGGCTTAACGTAACTCACTGTCCTAAATTTAGGCGAAATCAGGCAATAAAAGGGACTTTAATGGGCGCAAGACCTTAAATCGAGAGATCGGTCTATATGGCAGCTATATCCAAATCTGGACCGATCTGAGCCAAATTTAAGAAAGATGTTGAAAGGCCTAACACAACTCACTGCCACGAATTTCGGCAAAATCCGATAATAAATGTGGCTTTTATGGGCCTTAGACTCTAAATCGGCGGATCGGTCTATATGGCAGCTACATCCAAATCTTGACCGATGTGAGCCAAATTGGCGAAGGATGTCGAAGGGCCTAAGATATCTCACTGTCCCAAATTTCAGCAAAATCCGATAATAAATATGGCTTTTATGGGCGTAAGACCCTAAATCGGAGAATCGGTATATACGGCAGCTATATCCAAATCTTGACCGATCTGTGCCAAATTGACGAAGGATGTCGAAGGGCCTAAGGTAACTCACTGTCCCAAATTTCAGTAAAATCGGATAATAAATGTTGCTTTTATTAGCATAAGACCCTAAATCGACGGATCGGTCTATAAGGGGGCTATATCAAGATATAGTCCGATTTAGCCCATCTTCGAATATAACCTGCTTATGGATAAAAAAAAAGAATCAGTGGCAGTGGCAGAATGACAAAATGAGAGGGTATAAAAATAGATATATTGAACTGAAATTTTGCACAGATTCTTTTTTTTTTGTTCATAAGCAGGTTAAGTTCAAAGATGGGCTTTATCGGACTATATCTTGATATAGCCCCTATGTAAACCGATCCGTTGATTGGGAGTCTTAGGCCCATAAAAGCCACATTTATTATCCGATGTCGCGTAAATTTGAAACAGTGAGTTGTGTTAGGCCCTTCGACATCTTTTTTCAATTTGGCTAAGATCGGTCCAGATTTGAATATAGCTGCCATATAAACCGATCCGCCGATGTAGAGTCTTAGGCCCATAAAAGCCACATTTATTATCTGATTTGACTGAAATTTGGGACAGTGAGTTGTCTAAGGCCCTTCGACGTTCTTTTTCAATTTGGCTCAGACCGGTCCTGCCATATAGACCGATCTCTCGATTTAAAGTTTTGCGGCCATAAAAGTCGCATTTATTGTCCGATTTTGCCAAAATTTGGGACAGTGAGTTATGTTAAGCCCCTTGACACATTTCTGCAGTTTCGGTCCAGATTTGGATATAACTGCCATATGGACCGATCTCTCGATTTAAGGTTTTAGGCCCATAAGAGGCGCATTTATTGTCCGATGTCGCCGAAATTTGGGACAGCCAGTTATGTTAAGCCCTTTGAAATATTTCTGCAATATAGCGCAGATCGGTCCAGATTTGGATATAGCTGCCATATAGACCGATCTCTCGATTTAAGGTTTTGGGGCCATAAAAGACGCATTTATTGCCCAATTTCGCCGAAATTTGGGACAGTGCGTTGTGTTAGGCTCTTCGACATTTTTCTGCTTCTTGGCCCAAATCGGTCCAAATTTGGATAAAGCTGCCATATAGACCGATATCTCGATTTAAAGTCTTGGGCCCATAAAAGACGCATTTATAATCCGATTTCATTGAAATTTGCCACAGTGACTTATGTCAGGCTTTTCGACATCCGTGTCGTATATGGTTCAGATCGGTTTATTTTTAGATATAGCTACTTAAAGGACCAATATTTTGTTATAAACAATTGAACAATGACTTGTGCTTATAAGTATTTGGTCGAAATCGGAACATATTTCGATATAGCTGCTATGGGGCATAAGGTATGCATTTTCCACGGGTTTTGACGAAAGGTGGTTTACATATATACCCGAGGTGGTGGGTATCTAAAGTTCGGCCCGGCCGAATTTAACGCCTTTTTACTTTTTAAAGACTCACTTAAAATAATATTAAAAAGTTTCCGTTTTTTAAACATCCGTGCAACAATATATGTTTTGTCACAAAACATTTCATTGATTAAATTAAGTTGTATGGATTTCAAAAACATAAACCTCAAAAGAAACCAATCTAAGTACATTTCACTATATTTTGTTAAGGATTTTTATTAAAAAAAATCCCGGCAACTTAGTCAACATCCATTTCCTCAACAAAGTGCGCAAATACTTGAAAATACTTTTAAATTCCGTTTCTAAGAAGTTTTAGATTTTGTTTTAAGCAAATGTCCATCTGATGTTTTTAACATGCCACGAATTCGTGGCACTCAGCATTGCGTAGGAGTATATCCGTTCATTTGAATTCCTTTCTTCTAAAAAACAAATGCAACAAAAAAGTCCTCCCCAAATGGAAGAACCTAAAAGTGTCCACACAAAAGCATTCACTCACAAGTGGTCAAAGGCACGTGATTGCATATCCTTAATAGGCGCTCATGCTCTAAAAACACAAACAACATTTTTTTGTGTTGAATATTTCAAAATATGAAACAAAAGCGTCTTAATGGATTGTAATGATATTTTATTTGTTGTTGCTGATGGTTGTATTTGCACATGTAAATATAACTAAATACCAAATATTTTATTTCAAGCAATTTCGCACATTTTGTTAAGTGTACTTGAGGGCGTGGCACTCAAGTCTTGAGCTGGATAGCTAGCAGGCTGTAACATTTTTATATTTTTTAATGTTGGTTGAGCTACCAACGACCATAAGTGTTCATTCATGGTTCTTTTTTGTTGTTGGCTTGTGTGAATTAATGTTACGTTAGTTTCATTTCTGGTACCTTGAGAGGCATGTTCAAGTGTCCATTAAGCAATAATGAACAACCATAACAACAGCGTTAACAGCATTGGCATCAACCAACCCATTGGCAAGCAACCACACAAAGGCTGCCTTTCAGCCAGCAAGCCAAAAAAAAATTATGACATTTTATTGTACTTTATTAAGAACTTTATGTCCATAGACATATTCACAGAAACAACCCAACAAAGGAAATATCAAAAGGTAAAGCAAGATTTTTGTGTATATGGATGGCATAGAGAGTTTGGGTAGCTTAGTTGGTAGAATCATTAGAGCGGGCGTCATGGGATCGACGCCCACCAGAAGTTATGGTCTGTCGCTACTGTGTTAACCAGTGTTGCCACCCTAGAAAATTATTGCCTACCAAAATTTGAGAAAATACCACCGATTCCGATTAAAACCTTTCAAGTTTAAGCTCAATGGCAAGGGGCCTCCTTTTTATAGCCGAGTCCGAACTCCGTGCCACAGTGCGACACCTCTTTGGAGAGAAGTTTTACATGGCATAGTATCTAACAAATGTTGCCAGCATTAGAAGGGGAAAACCACCGCTGACATTTTTTTTGTGATGGTCTCGCCAGGATTCGAACCCAGGCGTTCAGCGTCATAGGCGGACATGCTAACCTCAGCGCTACGATGGCCTCCACATACTCTACCAAGAATGTGGTATATATTTTTATACCAACCACCAAAGAGTTGGCCATTTTGCGATTCCATTTGCAACACATCAAATTATACATTTCCAGCCAAAAAAAAAGTATATATACTAGCCCGTCGTAATATTCATAGGCGATCTAGACATGTCCGTCCATCCGTTTGTTGAAATCACTCTACAGCCTCTACAGCTAAAAGTTCAAAGATGGCCTAAATGTTGACATAGCACCCTTTATACTCAAGTTTTCTTATTGGCTCATTACACAATATCGGGAGATCGGTATATATGGCAACTATTTTCAAATATGGTCCGATCTGTACCACATTCGACAGAAATGGGTAGGCTTATTCCAGAACCCACTGTGCAAAATTTCATCGAATTCGGATAAAAAATGGATCTTTTATAGATTAAATCCCCCTATATCGGGAGATAGGGTCTAAGGTCTAAGGGCAGCTATATCCAAATAGAGTCCGATCAAAACCGCACATCACTGAAATAAACAGAGGTCTACCAGAACTCATTATGCCAAATTTGATCGAAATCGGATGAAAAATTACCAATTTATTGCCTCAAGACTTTAAGTCTGGAAATCAGTCTATATAACGGCTATATATAACTAAAACCCGATTTCATGAGATCAGAAGATCAGGTTAATATACAAAGAATACGAAATCATCAAAAAATTTTTGAAAAATGTTTGTATACCCTATATAGCTGCAAAATTGTAAATACCCAGCTTTTGGGTATAAATGGGTAAATACCCGGGTATCTACCCAATTTACCGGGTAAATACCTTTTGGGTATTTATCCATAGCCCAAATCTATACATGCCGAAAAAAATGCTACGTGGCAATATATTGGGTTGCCCAAAAAGTAATTGCGGATTTTTTTAAAGAAAGTAAATGCATTTTTAATAAAACTTAGAATGAACTTTAATCAAATATACTTTTTTACACTTTTTTTCTAAAGCAAGCTAAAAGTAACAGCTGATAACTGACAGAAGAAAGAATGCAATTACAGAGTCACAAGCTGTGAAAAAATTTGTCAACGCCGACTATATGAAACATCCGCAATTACTTTTTGGGCAACCCAATATTATATATGCATCTCGGTTGATTAGCTAGTAAGGGGACACCTTCATTGTTGAAGGGTTGGACGTCGTTTTCCTAAAAAGAGATCTCTAGGCTATAGACATCCCACCCTTCATGGAACCCTCTGCAATGCAGAGTCTACATACACGGTTGGGTATAAGTTGAATGGGGCAACGGAGCAGGAGTCTTCGTTCAAATACTTGCAATAGGGAATCTTAAAGGCTTTTGGACGGGCTCAGCGTTTTTCAGGCATAAGTTTTTAGGGTATGTCAATGCGTCCACAGGAGCCCAATTTATACTATCCCGATATATGTGAAGGAGCTGAAGACTTTGGCGTTCGGCCATGTAAGGTCGAAACTTGTTAGAAATTGCGAAGAGATTCTTCGAACTATGGTAAAGGCTGCCACAAAGCAGCAGACGAGCTAGCCAGGAACGGAACGTTTATTGCCGCAGATCATTCAACGTGAGCCAATCACTATGCGAAATTCTTGATAGGGTTCACCCAATTTATGATGACCGCATCAATGTGGTTGATGCTGAGGTTTGCAGAGTGGCAAAGTATTTTGCGAAACAAAACGTCGCTTATCGTCGGTCTGAGAAATCATGATTTGTTATGCCTATTGGCTGGACATTGCGACGTCAGGTTTTGTACTCACCACCACCACCATATACTAAACTAGTCATTTCGTTTGTAATACCGCAAAATTTTGATCTGCGACCCCATAAAGTATAAATACTCTTGGTCGTCTTCACATTCTAAGTCGAACTAGCCATGTCCGTCCGTCCCTCCGTCTGTCTAATTCATAATAGCGGTCGAAAGCGTAAGGCTTGACAAATTGTAAAGAGACTTCTTATTATCAGAATCATGTCGGGTCAGATTGCGATATAGCACCCATCTAAACCAATCACCCGATTTACCAGTCTAATTTGGCTAAAATTTGGCCCAAACTTGATATTGCTCCTATATAAACCTTCTCCCGATTTGATTCCTTCTACAGCCGGAGAACCGGGGTATCACGGACTTCGCGAGATGGTAAGTGTTAACACGAGGACTGCGAATGTGAACATCTTTACGAACTGACAACCGTCAACCAGGACGGTAAGGTTAGGTACAGTCTTGGAGTGCAAGAAGGTGATTAATGGCTTATTTGAGGATAGACCGATTTTCATCGTTTGGGTGATGGGGGAATAAAAGAGGAGACGAATAGGCCGTGGACGTCAGAAAACTGCACCCTAGGCTATTCCGAATCCTTTCGGGGCGACCCTACGCCCCTAAAAATAACGGTCGGTAGTGCGACGAAAATCCTATCGGAAAATCCGCATGCTGAGATGACGAGGTTATTACTGAAAAGAAGTAAGAATAGATTCAGTATAGCTTTTGGAATCATAACAGGACACATAGCTCAACTCAATTATGCAGAATAAGTGCGGTGAGTCATAGCAAGTGTCTGTTAGCTGCTTTCGTGGCGGCTAACATTCACCGGAACTTAGGTGGGGACACAATACCAGACATGAACCGACATAGGGGGACACAATACCAGACTTGAACCGACATGAAGGACAATTAGTGATTTTTTTTGGTAGCACGAAATTCCTGATTAGGATTTTTTCGATGTTAATTTTTATACCCTTCACCATAGGATGGGGATATACTAATTTCGTTTTTCTGTTTGTAACTACGCGAAATATTTGTCTGAGACCCCATAAAGTATATATATTATTGAACGTCATGACATTTTATGTCGATCTAGCCATGTCCGTCCGTCTGTCTGTCGAAAGCACGCTAACTTTCGAAGGAGTAAAGCTAGCCGCTTGAAATTTTGCACAAATACTTCTTATTAGTGTTGGTCGGTTGGGATTGTAAATGGGCCAAATCGGTAAATAGCTGCCATATAAACCGATCTTGGGTCTTGACTTCTTGAGCCTCTAGAGGGCGCAATTCTTATCCGATTGAAATAAAATTTTGCACGACGTATTTTGTTATGATATCCATTAACTGCGCCAAGTATGGTTCAAGTCGTTCCATAACCTGATATAGCTGCCATATAAACCGATTTTGGGTATTGACTTCTTGAGCCACTAGAGGGCGCAATTATTATCTGATTTAGCTGAAGTTTTGCATGACGTGTTTTGTAATGACTTCCAACAACTGTGCTGAGCATGGTTGAAATCGGTCCATAACCTTATACAGTTGTCATATAAACCTATCTGGGGTCTTGACTTTTTGAGCGTCTAGAGTGCGCAATTCCTATCCGATTTGGCTAAAATTTTGCATGAAATGTTTTGTTATGACTTTCAACAACTGTGCTAAGAATAGTTCAAATCGGCCCATAAACTATTATAGCTACCATATAAACCGATCTTGGGTCATGACTTCTTGAGCCTCTAGAGGGCCCAATTCTTATCCGATTGGAATGATATTTTGCAAGACGTGTTTTGTTATGATATCCATTAACTGCGCCAAGTATGGTTCAAGTCGTTCCATAATCTGATATAGCTGCCATATAAACCGATTTTGGGTATTGACTTCTTGAGCCACTAGAGGGCGCAATTGCTATCCAATTGGGATGAAATTTTGCACGACGTGTTTTGTTATGATATCCATTAACTGTGCCAAGTATGGTTCAAGTCGTTCCATAACCTGATATAGCTGTCATATAAACAGATCTGTGGACTTGACTGCTTGAGCCTCTAGAGGGCGCAATTTTTATCCGATTTGGCTGAAATTTTGCATGACGTATTTTATTCTTACTTTCAACAACTGTGCCAAATAAGGTTTAAATCGGTTCATAACCTGATATAGCTGCCATAAAAACCGATCTGGGATCTTGACTTCTTGAGCCTCTAGAGGTCGCTATTATTATCCGATTTGTCTGAAATTTTGTATGACGGATCCTCTCATGACCATCAACATTCGTGTTTATTATGGTCTGAATCGGTATATAGCCTGATACAGCTCCCATATAAATCGATCTCTCTATTTTACTTCTTGAGCCCCCAAAGGGCGCAATTTTTATTCGAATTGGCCGACATTTTACACAGGTCTCCAACACATAATTTAATTGTGGTCCGAACTGGACCATATCTTGATCTCGCTCTAATAGCAGAGCAAATCTTTTCTTTTATCCTTTTTTTGCCTAAAAAGGGGTGCCGAGAAAAGAACTCGACAAATGCGATCCATGGTGGAGGGTATATAAGATTTGACCCGGCCGAACTTAGCACGCTCTTACTTGTTAGTTTTTGGACTGCACAACAAGCCGATTTCTGACTTTGATGTCCATAGTAGCATGGGACGGATAAATATCCCCACCCACTTTTCAACCTAACCCGACCTATCCTTTTTAGGATTCGGAGAGCCTTAAAGAAATTTTCTCTCCGTTCTTTGCTCCCGGAATATTGTGGTATTATTATAATGTTTAATTCTACCCTTATACCCAATGACCATGCACTGAATATACGATGTCTGTCACATTAAAAAGTTCGTTGGCCTTGAAGGAGAAATTGTGCAACAATCATAAAGTGAAAAAATTTACCAATTATTTTATTATAAATAAATTAGGGGCAGAAAAAGGTAGATGTAGGCATCAATACATGGAAAATAAACCTCTGGAGATAAGTGTGAACAAATGCTAATGCCAGAACTTATTAAAGAAAAATGGTTACTTTTGGCCTTACAGAATTCTATTCACTCTCTCTCTCTCTCTCTCTCTCTCTTTACTGTCATTTGTTTACCCTGCTTTTAAGCTACTGTGGTTTTCACAATGCATTGAGGATCTTCTTAAGTGTGGAATAAGGTCGTGTGGCCATTCGTTCGTTCATTTATTCGTCTGCCGTCAGTCAAAAAGTTGACAAACATTGGCATTATTTGTTAAAGCAAAACATTTTCGTTTAGTCGCGTGTATTTAAATCTGTGTGACGAGACAAAACAACAAAGCATACAAAAACAACATCAGCAACTTACTCTGGCCACGCGTTTCGATTTTTGTTTTGTTTTTTGGCAATCAGCGAGTTATGAATCCAACGAACTGTCGCCATGTAAGTATTTCTACACGAGTTCATTTCACTTCAAATGACGATATTGTTATTTGCCACATTACCGCTCAGACCTAGTACAACGGGGGCAATGGGAGGGGGAGAGTATTGTATTGTCAAAATCCCAGCCATGCATGCGTCTTAATAATTTCATATCGATTATTCGTTGTTAACTGTTTCCAAAGGCCTCGGCAAAAAATTAAACAAAAAAACGAAACGGTTGTAGCAAAAGTTTGCTCGTGACCGTCAACTTTTGACAGGTCGACATCACATTAAATCGCATACACTCACACACAGTCGTACTTGTGAAAGATCCTTTGTTTTCATTTCTTTTGTTTTTCTGTTAGTTTGCTTGCGTTTTTCGTTGTTGCTTTTTTCTCTCTTTTTTTGTTCTTGGCTTATATTTATGTGAACTACATTTGTAGGACTCTAATTGTGGGGATTACTATTTGTTCGTTTGTTTGCTACAAAACCATATCAACATGCCCGGGCAACACCATCACCATCGCCACCACCACCATCGATATCAACACTTCTACTTTTTACCACACCATACAAAATTCAGTGTTCTGCCGCTGTGCCCTTTCCAGTGAGTGTTTCAATTGCCATTTCATTACAATTCAATACGCATTCAAGCCTCACCGAATGCCTGGCTACCAAGCTTTCGAGAGTCACAAGGGCATGCAGCAAGGAGTCGTCTAAATGTCTCTATATTTGTTTGTGTATGCGTCTACATTGCGTTTACAATTCTCGTACTTTTTTTTCTATTTGCCCCCCTCTTTACTCCTATTCATTCACTTTTTTTTTCGTTCACTTCCCTTCATTCATGCATGGAGAGTAAAATTGAAACTCCTTTTGGTTTTTGGGTTTAATGTGTCATTGCCGCAAATGCGTTTCAAGTGTTTTGGTATTGTAGGCATTCTTTTTGTACCCGTCCACTAAAAAAAAAGGGTATTTAAAGTACTCGTATTTGTTTCATTTTAAGTGGCACTTGAGTACGGCTGTTTGGATTTGCTATTTGTTTGCCTTCAAGCTTTGCGTTGGTGTGGGATTTTGGAAATACTCCGTAAGAGTGAAAAAATAGCCGGTGTCAAAATTTTAAAATTTAAAGTTTGTAATCAAAATTTTTTAATATACAGTTAATAAAAAAATCCTTCTTTTTAAGTGAGTCGAGTTGAAATGACGATGAGAATGTTTAGTGGAGAGATTGTTTTTATGAATTGGAAAAAAAATTGCGAGCTATCAGACAATCGGGCGCAGTTATCACATCATTGATGGCCGCATTTCTATATTAATCCGCCCCATGCAACTTTGGACATACACCTAAGCCAGCAATCGGCTTGTTGTGCGCTCTAAAAACTAAAAAGCCACCTCGAACAAGTAAAAGCGTGCTAAGTTCGGCCGGGCCGAATCTTATATACCATCCACCATGGATCGCAGTTGTCGAGTTCTTTTCCCGGTATCTCTTCTTAGGCAAACATATGATAAAAGAACAGAATTGCTATGATATTGGAGCTATAATATCAAGTTATCGTCCGATACGGGCCATAATTGAATTGAATGTTTGAGACATTACTTGAAGTCGTTGTGTAAACTTTCAGCCAATTCGAATAAAAATTGCGCCCTTTAGGGGCTGAAGAAGTAAAATAGGGAGATCGGTTTATATGGAAGCTATATCAGGCTAAAGACCGATTGACCATAATTGACACGTATATTGAAAGCTATGAGAGAAGTCGTTGTTAAAAAATTTCAGCCAAATCGGATAATAATTGCGACCTATAGAGGCTTAAGAAATCAAGATCCCAAATCGGTTTTTATAACATCAATATCAGGTTATGGACCAAATAAAACCATATTTGACACAGTTGTTGGAAGTCATAACAAAACACAGCGTGAAAAATTTCAGCCAAATTGGACAGGAATTGCGCACTCTAGACGCTCAAGAAGTCGAGACCCCAGATAGGTTTATACGACAGCTATATCTGGTTATGGACCGATTTCAACCATACTCAGCACAGTTATTGGAAGACATTACAAAACATCTCGTGCAAAATTTCAGCCAAATCGGATAGAAATTGCGCCCTCTAGAGGCTGAAGAAGTCAAGACCCTAGATCGGTACATATACAGCTATATCAGGTTATCAACCAATTTGAACTACACTTAAGACTTGCCGTAAATCATAACAAAACACCTTACGCAAAATTTTAGCCAAATCGGATAAGAATTGCGCACTCTAGAGGCTCAAGAAGTCAAGATCCAAAATCGGTTTATATGGCACCTATATCAAAACATGGACCGATATAGTCCATTTACAATTCTAACTGACCTACACTAATAAGAAGTATTCGTGCAAAATTTTTTTGTTTTTATATACCCACCACCGAAGGATGGGGGGTATATTCATTTTGTCAATCCGTTTGCAAAACATCGAAAAATCCATTTCTGACCCTATAAAGTATATATATTCCTGATCAGCGTTAAAATGTAAGACGATCTAGCCATGTTCGACCGTCTGTCTGTTGAAATCACGCTACAGTCTTTAAAAATAGAGATATTGAACTCAAACTTTGTACAGATTCTTTTTTTTTTTTGTCCATAAGAGTCTTAGGCCCATTAAAGCCGCATTTATTATCCGATTTTGCTGAAATTTGGGACAGTGAGTTATGTTTGGCCACCCGACATCCTTCTTCAATTTGGCCCAGATCGGTTCATATATGAATATAGCTGCCATATAAACCGATCTCTCGATTTAAAGTTTTGGGCTCAAAAAAAGGCGCATTTGTTGTCCGATTTTGCCAAAATTTCGGACCGTAAGTTGTGTTGCAATCTTTTTGAAATTTGGTCCAAATCGGTCCAGATTTTAATATAGCTGTCACATATAGACTGATCTCTCGATGTAAGTTTTTTTTTCGGTTGTTTTTTCGGACAGTAAGTTTTGCTAGGCCCCTTGACATCTTTTTTCAATTTGGTCCAGATCGGTCCAGATTCTAATATAGCTGTCACATATAGACCGATCTCTCGATTTAAGGTCATGTGCCCATAAAAGACGCATTTATTGTCCGATTTCGCCAATTTTTTTTGCAGTGAGTTATGTTAGGCTCCTCGAGAGATTTGGATATATCTGCCATATAAACCGATCTCTCGATTTTAAGTTTTAGCCCCATAAAAGGCGCATTTATTGTCCGATTTCGCCGAAATTTGGGACAGAGAGTTGCGTTAGGCTCTCTGCAAGGTTCATAGGCACCCGTAAAAAAAACCCTCGCGCGGGAGTTCTTCAAAAAGTTGCGGGGGTCGTGTTCTGGTGCGCACTAGATTTGTTATTGTTGTCGTAGCAGTTTGTTGTTCACTGAGACGGCAGCCATTAATTTCATTCTGTTATTGAATTTGAATTCCAACTTAGACCAATGTGTTTTCTTTCTTGTTTCTATTTTGAAATAGAAAAAAAAAAACAACAACAAAAAAAATCTCAAAGAGTCTCGACAGTGTGGTGTGCTTTCAAATGTAAAGGGCAGTCCACAAACACCGCGATTTCGGCTTTGCTTTCGGGCCTCATCAGGTTATTATAGCCCTAAAAAAATACATGCTTCCTAATTAGTGAACAGTGCAATAGCAGAAGCATGCCATTCGTTTTGCTTTTGATCTAATGGTGTTTGAAATTCGGGATTGATAATGGTTCAGATGTTCATAAAGCCGCCGATAACATTTATTTCTGATGAACTCAGGCGTTCAGCATCATTTACCAGACGGGTGGACAGACGGATCACTTAACCAAAATTTGTTACAACTATATTTTTCCCCATTTGAGTTAACTATTTCTAAAGTGCTTACCGGGCTGCCTGAGATGTGAGTGGGGATCCAATGATGATTTGCCAACACTTACACCAACACTGCTTAGGGCATTTGAGCTGTATCCTGAAAAAAAGAAAATTGTGGTTGTATAAAATAATCTAAATTTATAATATAAAAAATCAAGCTACCAAAATTTTATGCATTTTAACAAATACTTCAAATAGCTATAAAACCAAGAACAAATTGAGTTAATAAAATTGTATCTCTGCTCCAAAGACATCTTATAAAAAAATTAAAATCAAAAATCTATAAATTTATTATCATTTCTTTTTTTTTTTTTGAAAATGTTCATTAATTCCAACAAATAATCCTAAATTAACCATAAAAAGTCCATGTACCCCTTTATTATCCAAAAACTTCAACCATTTCATAACAATTCTCGCCCATATCTCTGAACAACCGAAGCAGAGACAAAGTTTTGCTTCGTTTATTTTGAACATTTGAAAAACTTTAGAGATTTTTATTTTTAATGAATTGTGATTACAAAGAAATCAAAACAAAGCCACGGGCTATTTATTCAATTTTAAAATTATACCCTGAAGCATCACAACACAGGCAGACGTGTGGTGCGGCACAACGTACGAGGCACCAGGAATAAAGAGTGGTGGGTGGCGTTGGGTTGTTAGACCTTTCAAAAAAGAACATTCAAAATTACGCCACAAAGATGGCGCTAGAATTCAAATTACAGCCCCAGGGCTTCATGGTGTGAACTTTGAGTTAAATTTTGGTTTCGATGTCGTTTTTTGTTGTCTCAGTGTTGGTTTCGGGGCATTTGTATGTATTTGTGTGTGCGAGAATGTAAAGTGTCTCTCGCTAACGAACAATTGCGTCAACGGCAACACCACAATCCTCCTTTGTGATACAACAACCACTACAAGAGGCCAGATAAGGCCTGAAGATGTGATATCGTGCTGATGATGGGGATGATGATGCTGTTCACATCATCATTATCAACATCATCCTCATCATCTACAGCAATTGTTTGGTTCTAGGTTTTTGGTTTTTTGTCTTATTCCACTCTTGTGCCACAAAATTGGAGACTCAACTAAGCGTGTAAAACATGAACAATGAATGAAAAAGCCTGTGTTTGTTATCTTTTGCCAGGACTATCTTTGCGTGTGTGTTTATAAAATTTTACACTTTTTTGTTCGTTCGTTCATTGGACTCGATGTGGTTGTGTGGGGCTTAGTGTTGTATGGCATCATTGTTCTCTATGCCCTGAGGTAAAAAATACGCATCCAAGCAGAAATTTTTAAATTTAAACTTTGAGGCGACAAAAGGCGAGTGTCAAAGGACACACTTTGCACAACAAATCACGTTAGTGAAAGGAGACTTGAAATGTTGCATATCATAAACAAGCGCTCGTGATTGCCTAAGGATAACTCATATGGAGTTTGAATGGAGTGAAGTGGATATGAAGTTTGGATATTTTCAACTAAATATGCGAACCATAACATCAAAGGGAGAGTGATTATTTAATACTATGTCCTTACATAAATTGGGCATTCTCTGCAGCCAAAAAAGCTTAATATGGAGTAGGCCATTAAATCATTACACATTAAGACAAGTTTGTAAGCCAATTAAGAATTATATGTTGGTCATTAGGATTTTTTTTCATTGTGTTTCTTTCTTTGGAGGAATTATGGTCCGATTCGGACCATAATTGATTTGAATGTTGGAGACCATAGTAGAAGTCATTGTGTAAAATTTCAGCCAATTCGAGTAAGAATTGCGCCCTTAAGGGGCTCAAGAAGTAGAATAGAGAGATCGGTTTATATGGGAGCTGTATCGGGTTATAGACCGATTCGGACAATATTTAATACGTTTTAGGTCATGGGAGAAGCCGTTGTACAAAATTTCAGCCAAATCGGATACGCCCTCTGGAGGCTCAAGAAGTCAAGATCCCATATTGGTTTATATGGCAGCTATATCAGGTTATGGATCGATTTGAACCATATTTGATACAGTTATTAAAAGTCATAACAAACCATTTCATGAGAAATTACAGCCAAATCGGTTAAGAATTGCGTCCTCTAGAGGCTCAAGAAGTCAAGACCCCAGATCGGATTATATGGCAGCTATATCAGGTTATGGACCGATTTAGACCATACTTTTCACAGTTTTTGGAAGTCATACCAAAACACGTCGTGCAAAATTTCAGTCAAATCGGATAGAAAGTGCGCCCTCTAGACGCCCAAGAAGTCAAGACCCCAGATTGGTTTATATGGCAGCTATATCCGGTAATGGACCGATTTAAACCATACCCAGCACAATTGTTGGAAGTCACAATAAAACACCTCATGCAAAATTTCAGCAAAATCGGATAAGAATTGTGCCCTCTAGCGGCTCAAGAAGTCAAGATCCCAGATCGGTTTATATGGCAGCTATATTAAAATTTGGACCGATATTTACAACCAACCGACCTACACTAATAAGAAGTATTTATGTAAAATTTCAAGCGGCTAGCTTTACTTCATCGAAAGTTTGCGTACTTTCGACAGACAGACGGACGGACATAGCTAGTTCCACTTAAAATGTCATGACGATCAAGAATATATTTACTTTATGGGGTCTTCGACGAATATTTCGAAGATTTACAAACAGAATGACCAAATTGGTATACCCCCATCCTAAGGTGGAGGGTATAAAAATCCATTTGTGTTTGTTTGTTGGTTTGTTTGTTTGTCTGTTCCGTATAGACTCAAAAACGGCTGAACCGAATTTCTTGAAATTTTCACAGATGGTGCATTATAGGGTACAACATTTTGTGATTTCTGAAGGAGGGCGGACCCTCCCCCTTACCCTTATTTTCAGAAACGCCAGATCTCGGAGATGGGTGGTGCGATTTAAGCGAAATTTTATTTGATCTCTTATAGTAACCTAAAAACAAAAAAACTGCAACCCAAATTCCTGATGGGGTACCTAGGGGGACGCCCCACCCCAAAACCTATAAAATATATATAAACACCTATTACAACAATATGGGACTCAAATGAAAAGTATTTAAGATTAGAAAACATATCTGATATCCAATTTTCGGACCAAATGTTGGAGGACCACCCCAACCCCCCACACCCCTAAATCAGATATATTTACCGACCATGGCAATATGGGACTCAAATGGAAGGTATTCGCGAGTAGATTACGAATTTGACATCCAAATGAGGGAGAAAGATTCTGAAGTCCACCCCTTCCCAAAACACCCCCCAAATAGGACTTATTTACTGACCATGGCAATATGGGGCTTAAATAAAAGCTATTTGAGTGTAGAATACGAATGCGATATCCAAATGCGGGACCAAGTGTTTGGGAGGCCGCCCGTCTCCAAAAACACCTCCCAAAAAGAACAAAGCTATATGGGGATTTTTGGGAGTAAAGCAGGAATTTAATATCAAATGTTCGGCCGGGTCGAACTTTGGAACTTAGAACGAATCGGTCTATATGGGACATTATCAAGATATAGTACGATAAAACCCATCTTCGAACTAAACCTGTTTATGGACAAAAAAAAAAAAGAATCTGTGTAAAGTTTCAGCTCAATACCTCTATTTTTAAAGACTGTAGCATGATTTCAACAGACAGACGGACGGACAGACATGGCTAGATCGTCTTAAATTTTTACGCTGATCAATGAAATATATGCTTTATCCGGTCGGAAATGGATATTTTGATGTGTTGCAAACTGAATGACAAAATGAATATACCCCCATCTATCGGTGGTGGGTATAAAAACAACACAAAAAAGTTGGCTTAAGCTGTTTTGTCTGGAAGTGGATAATCAAAGAGCTATTCATTGCTACGATTTTCTCTGCTCAGTCGACAAAAAAATTTTCCCACCCTAATATACATACCTCTTACCTATACACTTATTATATTAACACCCTAATACCCACAAGTCTTTAATGGTCCAAATTGGTCCTACACCTGAACAACGCAATTCTTATCTGCATGCGAAAACTTCCTTCGTTACAAATCTTCACCCGTGGATTGCAAATCCCTGTAATTTATGTCGCATTACAATGTTCTCGCATTGTCAATCATTTTGCATTAACCATATCTGTTGATCATGGCCTATTAAGCAAACAATAAAAGTGAACATAATCAACAAGATGAACCATAATAGGGTATGAACCAAAAAAAAACCCCTTGCTTGTCATGCATGGTGGTGGCATTAACCCTCAATTAAGGCTCCATTATAATGCAAACGTGTAAATGTGTAACAACCATCGATTTGTTTGTTACGTTGTTGTAGTTGTCCCCTTAAAGCCTGTATATATGCAACACAAAATACACGAAATAACTTGTTATTGATTGATTGTCGATTATTGTTGAGTAAATACACGCTTCAGTGGACGCATGTTAAATCAGCCCCCCCTCCAATCCAGCACACCTTTCTCTGACATATGTACGCACACCCTTTTTAAGCGTTCGCTGTATATCCTTCGATTGATTTCTGACTTATGACACACGTCGTCGTCATCGTCGTTATACTTGTGTTTGTTTTTGTGGGTGTTGTTGCAGCACCTTTGTACAACTGAGCTACCCTCTGAGTCCCTTCCACGGTCATTCATTCACCTTTCAACATCCATTACTAGAAATGACTCCTGCCAAAAAGGCCAATCATACATTTTGACACCTTTTCATTTAGACTAAGCGAGAGTGTACATACGATTGAGTTTTTTTTGTTTGATTTCTTTTTTGCATTGCATGAAGGCTTAGTAAATGATGTATGTGTGTGTGTGTGTGTGTGTGTGTCATGTATTTTATTTTTTGTATATTGGCCGGAAATGAAGACATTTTTGTGGGAGCGTTTTTTAAATCAGAGTTTATTTTAAAAAACAAATTGGGTGTGTTATTGCTTTGTGCATTTATTCGATTTAATTTGAGTGTTTACGGGTATATGTTTTTTTTTCTCTCTTCTTTTTTTTGAATCATTTGCAAAAGTGCTACTTCTCCGGCATTTGCATATTGAAAATTACTTTGAAAACTTTTTAAGTGAGTTTACTTACCTTGTGACTGTGTTGAACCGTGGGATCCCCACGAGGATTTGTACGATGAATCTGCAAACACAAAAAGATAGGAATTATAATAAATTGTAAATATAACAATATAATCAATTTTTTCCATTTAAATTGTTTTTTGAATCTATATATTAGGGACTTTGTTGTTTCCGCAGAATACGTTTACTTTTTTAGCAACAAATTACTAATGTCCCATTTTCAGCAGACTTTCTGCTATAACAGCAAACATATTTTGTTCTTATAATCATATTCACCCATTAACATTGGCCGTTTAAGATAGCTTAAAAACATGTAAGAGCGTGCTAAGTTTGGATCCATGGATCGCATTTGTTGAGTTCTTTGCGCGGTATCTCTTTTTAGGCAAACAAAGAATATTGGATATGAACTGTTATGGTATTGGAGCTATGTATATGAATAAATTAATTCAATGTTGAGCATTGTAGAAGTCATGGTGTAATATTTCAGTCCACTCGGATAAGAATTGCGCCTTGTATGGGCTCAAAAAGCAAAATCGGGATATCAGTTTATATGGGAGCTGTATTAAGTTATTGATCGATTCAGATCATATTAGACGCATATGTTGAAGGTCATGAGAGAAGGCGTTGTACAAAATTTTTGCCAAAACGGATGAGAATTGCGCCCTCAAAAAGTCAATATCCCAAGTCGGTTTATCTGGCAGCTATATCAAAAAATGGACCGATCTGCGCCATACTTACCGCAGTTATTGGAAGTCACAACAAAACTTCTCAGGCAAAATTTCTGCCAAATCGGATGAGAATTGCGCACTCAAGAAGTCAAGATCCAAGATCGGTTTATATGGCAGCTGTGCCAGATTATGAACCGATTTGAATCAAACATAGCACAGTTGTTGAAAATGATAAAAAAAACACAAAGAGCAAAATTATAGCCAAATCGGATAATAATTGCGCGCTCTATTGGCTCAAGAAGAAAAGATCCCAGATTGGTTTATATGGCAGCTATATCAGATTATGTACCGACTTTAACACAGTTGTTGAAAGTGATACAAAACACAACGTGCAAAATTTCAATAAAATCGGATAAGAATTGCGCCCTCTATTGGCTCAAGAAGTCAAGACCCAAGATCGGTTTATATGGCAGTTATATCAAAACATGGACCGATATGGGCTATTTACAATCCCAAACGACCTACTCTAATAAAAAGTATTTGTGCAATATTTCAAGCGCCTAGCTTTACTCCTTCGAAAGTTAGCGTGCTTTCGACAGACGGACGGACGGACGGACATGGCTAGATCGACTTAAAATGACATGACGATCAAGAATTTATATACTTTATGGGGGACTCTGACGCATATTTTGAGGTGTTACAAGCAGAATGACGAAATTTGCATGCCCCCATCCAGAAGTGGAAAGTATAATATTCCTCTTATATCAAGTACTGATATATGGCTGAATGTTGCTTTATGGCCGAATCCGAACAAGCAGTTGAAGAAAGACGGATTTGTTTCTATTTTAGAAACAATGATGGCGCATCTTAAGGTATCCGCTTATGCCACTGAACGTCTGAGTTAACAATTGAATAACATTTTAGCGGCGTTTATCCCTAAACTAATGCTGACAACGTTTTTGAGGCCTTAGTCATGCAAAACTTCTCCACCAAGAGTTGTCGCCCGAAAAACGCAATATGCAATAATTAATTCGGAAATGTGAACCGCACGACTGGAGATGGGCGATGGGTATATACCCAAAAGGTAAATACTGGTACCCAGGTAAATACTGCTAAATTGGGTAAATACCCGGGTATTTACCCATTTATACCCAAAAGCTGGGTATTTATAATTTTGCAGATTTTTGGGTATAAAAACATTTTTCAAACAGTTTTTGATGATTTCGTATTCTTTGTATATAAACCTAATCTTCTGATCTCTTAAAATTGGATTTTAGTTACATAGATCCGCTATATAGACCGATCTCCAGACATAAAGTCTTGAAGCAATAAACTGGTCATTTTTCATCCGAATTCGTTGTTTTTTTTTGGCACAGTAAATTCTGGTAGACCCCTACCCAGTTTCGTGAAGTGTGGTTGAGATCGGACTATATTTGGATATAGTTGCCCTATAGACCGACCGCCATAAAAGATCCATTTACTGACCGAATTCGATGAAATTTGGCACAGTGTATTCTGGTAGACCCCTACCCATTCCTATCAAATATGGTCCAGATTGGATCATATTTGGATATAGCTGCCATATAGACCGATCTCCCGATATAGAGTAATGAGCCAATAAAATGAAAATTTTTCATCCTTTTTCGATAAAATTTGAAACAGCGAGTGCCACTAAACCTTTTCGTTGAATATCGTCCAGATCGGACCATATTTGGATATAGAGTTTTGAGCCCATTAAAGGAGCATTTTTCATCCAATTTTGATGACATTTGAGTCTTAATAAACCTCTACACCTTTGTCTCTAACATCGTTCATATCGGACCATATTTGGATGGAGTTGCCATATAGACCGATCTCCCGATATGGAGTATTTAGCTCATAAAAAGAGCATTTTTTATCTGATTTTGATGAAATTTGAAACAGCGTATTTTGATAGACCTCTACACCTTTGTGTCGAACATCGTCCAGATCGGGCCATATTTGGTTATAGCTGCCATATAGCATTTGGTTATAGCTGCCGTTAGCATGTCCGCCTATGACGCTGAACGCCTGGGTTCGAATTTTGACGAGGCCATCAGAGAAAAAAAATTTCAACGGTTGTTTTCCCCTCCTAATGCTGGCAACATTTATGAGGTACTATGCCATGTAAAACTTCTCTCAGCAGCACGCCGTTCGGACTCGGCTATAAAAAGGGGGCTCCTTATCATTGAGCTTAAAAACTTGAATCGGTCTGCACTTATTGATATGTGAGAAGTTTGTCCCTGTTCCTTAGTGGAATGTTCATGGGCAAAATTTGCAGTTTGAAAAGGGGCCTCAGTTCTAAGGCGAGTCCCAACAGTGTGCCGCAAAGCGACACCAATTAGTTTTAACTTGACATTATACCTTACAAATGTAGCCAGTATTAGTTAGGCGATGTTCTGATGTTCCCGGCTGGATTTGAACCCAGGCGTCCGTGGTCATAGGCGAACATGCCAACCTCTGCGTCACGGTGGCTGAAGCTTAGGAATGCTTTTAAATAGCGTCTAATTTTTGTAAAATTCTTTTTGCATGCACTACACAATTTTTTTATTCATTTTGAGTAACAAATTTCGTTAAGTGTGAGTGAGTCTAAATAAATCATACACCCAGAAAAATTAGTCTGATGATATAAAATTACAATTTTAAAACTTTTGAATAAATCCATTTAATATTTTTGAACTTCTTAACAACAATTTTATATATTCATTTATTTTTCAAGTTTGTTTGCCTGTTAGGGCGAAGTTCACTAAATTTTACAATTTCTGTTTGTTTCTCTATCGAGACGAGCTCAATGATCGGAGATGCAAATAGAAAAGGAAAGCCAAAGATAGCAACACCCACCAACCACTATGGGACGCGTTTCGTCTTTGGTTAGAAGACTTTTCAACCATATTAGGTGTGATGGCTTCAAGGGCCGTTCGTTGGTACATTGAATTTGAATCGTATTAATAGCGAAAACGCATCAATGGTACAATTACCACATTAACCACGCTCGATAACCCTGTCTATTAGCTGTACTTTTTCCCAATGCATGTATTTTTGTGTAATGACAGACATTCTTTCTGTGGCAAATTACACATCTTCCGTACTACACATGATTTTGTGCATCTGTTGGAAGTTGTATTAATGGCTTCGAACGCTAGACAACGCCAACGGCTCTCGCTGTTGCTCCGAAAAAATTAGTGCAAATTAGTCTGCTAATTGTGAACGGATACAGATATCTGCAATGATAACAAAGTGTCCGTACCCGCCATATGACCAAATAGAAAGCTCCCTTAGCCTCACATCAATGGTCGTAGCAATTTATCTAGCCACAATATCCAAAAGCATTAGATGGTTAGTCCAAGGTATCTTTGTCAGCAAAACAAGTATACTTTTTTATACGGTGATGGCATGTAAAGCAGTTGTAGTCCTATGCAGCCTTCGAAATGCATGGTGATGCTTGGATGGAAATTGTCCAACGAGAGGAGCGGGAGGAGTAGTCCCTCATGCATCTTGGCTACTGATAAGAGATGGGAGATCGGTATGTACGACTCCCCCTTGCTCGTGTCCTTTTCATGTTTCAGTTGCGATATCAGACTGCCCATCTTCCATATATCGGGTACTATAATAATGTTCAGATAGGCTGAGGACAGTTGTAAGCTAATCGACTCCAGGCAGATCCAGATTCTTCAGCATCAGTTTAGAGATTCTGTCTGGAACTAGCGCCTTGGGCGACTTCGTGCACGGTTGTTGTTGTTGTAGCAGTGTGTTGTACACTGAAAGACTCCATCGGGCCAATGAAAGACTCCATTGGACCAATGCGGTACGTACAACCGTCTGCCATGGGATTGCTGTATAGTGATGGCTGTATAGCAGCAAGGAGATCACAGATATACGAATGGCTCGCCTAGAGTGAAAAGGCTAGAAGATTATCTAAGGAAAATACCTCATAGTTTATCTAAGTTTAGTTTATCTAAGGAAAATACCTCATATGTATCGCCAGCTTTTTTATTTAACATTTTTTTTTCCCAAGCAATCAAATAAAAAACCAAGTGTGAATTTGTTTGCAACACCCAGAAGAAAGAGAGATAGACCCATTGATAAGTACACCGATGGACTCAGAATCACTTTCTGATTCGATTTAGCTATGTCCGTCTGTCCATGTTAATTTGTGTACAAAGTACAGGTCGCAGTTTTCATCCGATCATCTTAAAATTTGGTACAGGCATGTTTTTTGGCCTTGAGACAAAGCCTATTGGAAAACATCGATTCAGATTTGGATATATCTCCCATTTATATGTTCGTCCGATTCGTGATAATAATGCAATAAAATGGTTACCGATTATAACTAAATTCGGCACCACGAATTCTTTTACGGCTTTCGAAATTTCGGGTGAATTTCATATAAATCGGTATATATCTTTCATCCGATATGACCTTTTAAGGTTATAGAAGCCACAGGTTTGGTACTATCTTTACAAAACTTAGCAAGAAGTGTTTTAAATTACTTCCCAATATGTGTGCAAAATTTCATGAACATCGCTTCAAATTTAAATATAGCTCCCTTATATATCTTTCACCCGATATGGATGCTGTAGTAGCCACAATTTTGGACCGGTCCTTTTAAAATATTGCATGAGGTGTTTCATTTGACTTCGCAACATATAGCTCGCATCTAGACATATTAGCCGTAATATTGGGTTGCCCAAAAAGTAATTGTCGGTATTATAGTAGTAATATAGTCGGCGTTGACAAATTTTTTCAACGGCTTGTGACTCTGTAATTGCATTCTTTCTTCTGTCAGTTATCAGATGTTACTTTTAGCTTGCTTTAGAAAAAAAGTGTAAAAAAGTTTCATTCATTAAAGTTCATTCTAAGTTTTATTAAAAATGCATTTACTTTCTTTTAAAATATCCGCAATTACTTTTTGGGCAACCCAATAGTATACGAGTATGTATGTGTTCTTCAGATCTCACCAAGGTCTTTCTTCTAAATCATGAAAATCGGTTCAGTAGACCAAAAGTTATAACCCCTAGAAGGTCATCTTCAACAAAAATTGTCAAATTTGACACTCTGTATCTCACCCTTTATAAAAAATATGGACCAACAATGCCATTTCTGAAAGTCTATGTTCTCCTCTATAAATATCTAGAACACCGCTCATATTAACAGATAAAAATTTTGTGAACTTATTTCCAATTTTTCTGCCGTTTGGCCCACTGTGCACCGGTAATCAAATCCTGGTAGGAACAAATATTCGGCGACAATATTTCTTAGATCTGCGGTCATGTACAACTCCTTTGTGACAAGGAGTCGGAGTGGCATATGGTTCGGACCAGTCTAAAAAAGGAAATCCCTTATGATAGGGCCAAAATTTTACTCGACTTACACTCATTGATATGAGAAAAGTATCCCCTGTTCCTTAAGGGAATGTGCATGAAAAAATTATAAAATTTATTTGATTTGTATGGAAGTATAAAACAAGTAAAAGCGTGCTAAGTTCGGCCGGGCCAAATCTTATATACCCTCCACCATGGATCGCTTTTGTCGAGTTCTTTTCCCGGCATCTCTTCTTAGGCAAAAAAAGGATAAAAGAAACGATTTGCTCTGCTATTAGAGCGATATCAAGATATAGTCCGGTTCGGACTACAATTAAATTATATGTTGGAGACCTGTGTAAAATATCAGCCAATTCGAATAAGAATTGCGCCCTCTAGAGGCTCAAGAAGTCAAGATTCAAGATCGGTTTATATGGTAGCTATATCAGGTTATAGACCGATTTGAACCTAACTTAACACAGTTATTGAAAGTCATTGAAAAAGACGTTGTGCAAAATTTCATTCCAATCGGATAAGAATTGCGTCCTCTAGAGGCTCAAGAAGTCAAAACCCAAGATCGGTTTATACGGCAGCGATAACCGGTTATGGACCGATTTGGACCATACTTGAAACAGTTGGTGTATATTATAAGAAAACACGTCGTGCAAAATTTCATTTCAATCGAATTAGAATTGCGCCTTCTAGAGGCTCAAGAAGTCAAGACCCAAGATCGATTTATATGGCAGCTATATTAAACCATGGACCGATATGGCCCATTTACAATACCTACCGACCAACACTAATAAGAAGTATTTGTGCAAAATTTCAAGCGGGTAGCTTTACTCCTTCGTTAGCGTGCTATCGTCAGACAGGCGGACGGATGGACAGACGGACCGACATGGCTAGATCGACTTAAAATGTCACGAAGATCAAGAATATATATATATATTATGGGGTCTCCGACGAATATTTCGAGTAGTTACAAACAGAATGACGAAATTAGTATACCCCCATCCCATGGTGGAGGGTATAGAAAAAAAATTAAAATCGTATAGCAAAAACGTTATTTACATAGAATTCCAAATCCAATTACAAATTCTCCGAAGAAACCATCGATATAAAATCAAACCCTAATGCAGGCCTAGCGAATTAGAAAATGCTAAGATAGGGGGTATATTCATTTAGTCAGTCCGTTTGCAACACATCGAAATATCAATATCAATATACTCCACAAAGTATATATATTTTCAATCGTCTTAAAATTTTAAGTCGATTTACCGATGTCCGTTTGTCTATCCGTCTATCCGTCAGTCCGTCCGTCTGTTGTTATCACTCTACAGCCTTCAAAAATGGAGATATTGAGCAGAAACTTGGCACAGATACGTCTTTTTGATGCACGCTGGTTAAGTTCTTTAACGGGCAAAATCGGATCATATTTGGATATAGCTGCTATATAGACCGATCTGCCGATAATGGGTCCAATGCCCATAAATGCTTTATTTTTTACCCGATTTCACTGAAATTTGAAACAGTGAGTAGTTTAAAGCTTCCCGACAACTGGTTCAGATCGGACTATATTTAGATATAGCTGCCATATAGACCGATCTCCCGGTAAAGGGTCTGAAGGCCATAAAAGCTTTATTTTTATCCGATTTCGCCGAAATTTGTAACAGTCGGTTATTTTAAGCCTCCCGACATCTGACTTAAATATGGATTAGATCGGTCTACATTTAGATATAGTTGCTAAATAGACCGATCTGCAGATAAGGGGACTGAAGCCCATAAAAACTTTATTTATTACCCGATTTCGCCGAAATTTGCAACAGTGAGTTATTTTAAGCCTCCCGACATCTGACCCAAATACGGTTCAGATCGGACTTTATTTAGATATAGCTGTCATATAGACCGATCTGCCGATAAAGGGTCTGAAGCCCACAAAAATTTTATTTTTTAACCGATTTCGCTTAAATTTGAAACAGTGAATTATTTTTAGCCTTCTGATCCCCGACCTAAATATGGTTCAGATCGGTTTATAATTGGATATATCTGCCACAAAGACCAATATTTTGTTGTACAAAATTGAATAGTGTCGTATATATTAGACTACTCAATGTCCGTACCGAATTTGGGTGCTTAAGTTCTCCAATTATCACCGGATTGTGACGAAAGGGGGTTTACATATATACCCGAGGTGTTGGGTATCCAAAGTTCGGCCCGGCCGAACTTAATACCTTTTTACTTGTTTCTAACAAGAAATTTTTTGCTAGAGCCGGCAAACACATTCTCCAGTTGAGCGGCGCGGATTAGGATTTTATTATACCCTGAAATACCAATGTGGTGCAGGGTATTATAGATTTGTGCATTTGTTTACATACATATTTGTTTATTTGTTTAAGAAGAAGAAGAGCTAGACCCATTGATAAGTATACGGATTGACTTAGAATCACTTCCTGATTCGATTTAGTCCTATGTCCGTCTTCCGTCTGTCCATGTATTCTTGTAATCAGGGTACAGGTCGCATTTAAAATCCGATTTTCACAAAACTTTGCATAAGTCTCTTTTTTGGTCCCAGGACGAACGCTATTGATTTTGAAAAAAAATCGGTCCAGATTCAGATATAGCTCCCATATATATCTTTTATCCGATATACTCTTTTAAACTGTAGCAGCCACAATTTTAGTCCGATCTTTACCAAATTCAGCATGACATGTTTCGTGCGACGTCTTAATGTGAAAAATTTCATCTAAATCGGTTCAGACTTAGATATAGCTGTCATATATAATTTTCTTCCGATATGACCTATTAAGGCTATAGAAGGCATAATTTTGATCTAATGTTTACAAAATTTGACGCGAAGTGTTTTTTTGGACGTCTTAATATGTGTGCAAGGAGGCCACCGTAGCGTAGAGGTTAGCATGTCCGCCTATGACGCTGAACGCCTGGGTTCGAATCCTGGCGGGACCATCAGAAAAAATTTTCATCGGTGGTTTTCCCCTCCCAATGCTGGCAACATTTGTGAGGTACTATGCCATGTAAAACTTCTCTCCAAAGAGGTGTCGCACTGCGGCACACCGTTCGGACTCGGCTATAATAAGGAGGCCCCTTATCATTAAGCTTAAACTTGAATCGGACTGCACTCATTGATATGTGAGAAGTTTGCCCCTGCTTTTAGTGGAATGTTCATGGGCAAAAATTGGCATTGTTTGTAATATGTGTGCAAAATTTCACTGAAATCGGTTCAGATTTAGATATAGCTCCCATATATATTTTTCATCCGATATGGTCTTTTAAGGCTGTAGAAGGCACAATTTTGGTCTAATCTTTACCAAATTTGGCACGATGTGCTTTTTGTGACGTCCCAATATGTGTGCGAAATATCATCACAGTCGGATCAGATCAATATATAGCTCCCATATATATATTTCATCCGATATGCCCTTTTAAGGCTGTAGTAGATACAATTTTGGTCCGATCTATACAAAATTTTTTTGACATGTTTTAAATGATATCCTAATACATGTGCGAAATTTCATCAAAAGCGAATCAGATTCAGATAGGACTCCCATATATATCTTTTATGAGTTTCGACTTTAAAGGCTGTAGAAGCCACAATTTTCGTACCATCGTAAGAAAATCCTACAAGGTTCTTTTCGATATATGGTTTCTTGGGGGAATGTTCTTAGAATTTTATGAATGCCAAATTTGGAGAGAATCGGTTAACAAATGTCCATCATTTGACCATCTTGCTTAAATACTGAGTGTCTATGATGCTCGATATGACAAGGCGATTTATTGGCACCTTTAAATAACTAAAGTCTATCACGTGCCTACAGCGATCAGTCCTATGCTTGCTCACCTATATGAGCTTGACGAAGGGATTTTGATAATATAAAGTTGGGGACACAGTTTCCTGGTTGATATGAGAGTCCCCCTCTTCTGGCAAACTAGATTAATGCTATGCTGAAGGGCAGAATAATCAATGCTTCACCGGCAGAGGGTTCGATAAGGATGATTGTGACCTCTCTTGTGATTCTTGGTTCTCAGGTAAAGTTAATTGCCTATGCTGATGTCATCGTCATTTTGTTTGGCAGTCGCTTTCTCTCTACTATCACGAATTTCTTTCAAGGCACGCTGAGGAAGCTGTCTAGCGCTTGGCATTAACCCCAGAACGACACAGCTGGTATTGTGCAGAAGAAAAAGGACGTATGGATTGTTTAGAAGTTCTTTCCTTGGCAAAATACCTGGGTGTTATTCTTGACCAGAGATTGAGTAGAGAAGTAACGTTGGAAGAGAGTCAAACCAGGGCTTAGTGCTTATTATTCATGTCGCAACTCCATGGACAGAAGTTGAGGAATAAGACCAAGGTTTACTGGATGTACACTGCTGTGGGTTGACCGATATGCACCTATCGATGCTTGGTGTGTCATCGGGTCCTGAAGAGGGTGATGGAGAAGGTACAGGGTATTGTGGCGATGTTGATATCAAGGGCAAGCACTGAATGTCATGACTACATGGCATTGGCAAATAGACAGACTATGTGCGGGACGGATCTTTCTTCAATGACGACCTGAATTTTATTTTGTCAGAGAGGAAGCTTTGGGCTGGGGCGCTCCGAACTTCTCCAAGCCATATATATGCACGGTTGGGTCTAAGTTGAATAGGACACTGGATCGGGAGTTTTTTGTGTCTATGTCCGTCCGTCCGCCCGTCCGTCTGTCGAAAGCACGCTAACTTCGAAGAAGTAAAGCTAGCCGCTTGAAATTTTTGCACAAATACTTCTTATTAGTGTAGGTCGGTTGATATTGTAAATGGTCCATATCGGTCCATGTTGTGATATAGCTGCCATATAAACCGATCTTGGATAGTGACTTCTTGAGTCTCTAGAGGGCGCAATTCTTATCAGATTGGAATAAAATTTTGCACGACGTGTTTTGTTATGATATCCAACAACTGTGCTAAGTAAGGTTCAAATCGGTCAATAACCTGATATAGCTGCCATGTAAGCCGATCTTGGGTCTTGACTTCTTGAGCCACTAGAGGGCGCAATTCTTATCCGATTAGAATGAAATTTTGCACGATGTATTTTGTTACGTTATCCAACGACAGTGCGAAGTATGGTTCAAATCGAATGAAATTTTGCACGCCGTGTTTCGCTATGACTTCCAACAACTGTGCTAAGTTTGGTTCAAATCGGTCCATAACCTGATATAGCTGCCATATAAATCGATCTGGGATATTGACTTCCTGAGCCTCTAGAGGTCGCAATTATTATTCGATTTGCCTGAAATTTTGTACGACGAATCCTGTCATGACCATCAACATAAGTGTTCATTATGGTCTGATTCGGTCTATTGCCTGATACAGCTCCCATATAAATAGATCTGTCTATTTTACTTCTTGAGCCCCCAAAGGGCGCAATTCTTATTCGAATTGGGTGACATTTTACAGAGGTCTCCAAAATATAATTAAATTGTGGTCCGAACCGGACCATATCTTGATATCGTTCTAATAGCAAAGCAAATATTTTCTTTTATCTTTTTTTTTTTGCCTAAGAAGAGATGCCGGGAAAAGTGCTCGACAAATGCGTTCCATGGTGGAGGGTATATAAGATTCGAACTTAGCACGCTTTTAATTGTTTATTGTGCGTTTTGACAGTTGTTTGGGCGAAAACTCGAAGTCTGTACTAGACTTTAGTCACAAAACTTAATGAAGCCAGTTCTATAAAGGAAATCTGTCAAATATATCTATTTCATTAAGTTCTGTGAATACCGGTGCTAAGGCTTTTATTCAAAGCTACCGACGGAATGTTTCGAGAGTATTGCCTATCCGATGATATTCAAATTCCGACGGGATACATCTTTCTGAAACTTAAGTAGCTTAACATTATCATTAGAAAAGCACTTTTTATATATACAACATAACATGTCTTCATATAAGTATACCAAAAATTATTGTTTTTTAGTTCTTTTATTAACTTTTAGTTCCCGCTAAGTTTCTAATATTTATATATATATATTTTTTTTTTAAATTTTTTATGTTACTTGTTTTTATTTAAATTTACAGTTATAACAAAATTTGATTTAAATTTATTTCTCATTATCTCACCTGCAAACAACATTGAAAAGTTGCTAAAACTTCCTGTCGAACGAGACAAATAATCAGCGGATGGTTTAATATCGAGCATCGTGGCACAGGGGGACAAGAGGTTCGCTACGGATGGTGGCCGCTTGGGTAAAAGCCGCCGCTTTAGTTAATGTGGAAAATTTGTTCACTAAACACTTTTCTCTTGGCATGCAGCAAGATTTTCCAATGACAAAACAATCAAAACAAAGAAATCCAAAAATAATTGTTTTACACGATGAACACTTGCCAATGCAATGGCAAATTAATGGCAATTAATTTCTCTTGGTTTCGGTTTTTTGGTGAATAGAAAGACACGTTAAAATAAAACCACACAACAGCAGCTCTATGTGTATATAAACTATTATTGGCCTTCAATTTGTATATGTTTTTCTTGCTTTTTATTTTTGAACAGTAAAAAAGGCTAAAACGTTTCGCTTTTTTCTGTGTCTGGCTGGCTGCGTAGAATTTTGTTTTTATTTTGGTTTGCTTGGCTTGTAGCTGCTCCGCTCTGTTCAATGTCAAAAACGGAACAGGAAAAGGAACGGGAAAAGTAACGATCGGAACCGGTTACCGTTACCGGACACCTCGACTTCCGGCCAACTTTTGTAGGCGAATTTAACGCGAGTGTGTGTGTTTGTGAGTGAATAAGTGTGCGTTCCAATGTCAGTGTGTAAGAATGCGCGCGAGTCGACGTTTTACGTAAATGTTTTTTTTTTTATTTTTATTTTATTTATTTTTGATATTGACGCTATGCAAGAGGAATCTCCTTCAAATTTGACACTTGCAATTCGATGTTGTCTAATTGAGTTTGTGATTTATTTTAAATTAATTTTTGAGTCTCTAGTCTAAGGATTTCGCTAAATTACATCAAACTCTGTGTTCACTGCGAATTTTCGTTTTTCGTTTTTGTGGCTCACTCAGTCCAGTTAATGTGGGCTAGCTTCTGGTGTGTGGTTTGCTTGAATGGTTGGTTGTGTGACACCGGATTGCGACTGATCTGTGGCACGGTAACGTAACAATTGATTTCATTCCGTCGTCAAATCGCACATATCCTGCCAGCTACCGGCGCGTAGTAGTGATTTCATTTTTGCAACCCCCTTTTGTTACGTGTGCCACGGTGTGTGCGGCTGTGAGATTTTTCGTTATTTTCCTTCCCAAAAGCAAGTCTTACACATAAGCACACACACACGCACACACATACACACACACACACCAGCGACAGGCACCATTAGCAAGAGCTTACAAAAACACACAAACACCCACCCACCCTGCTATTAGACTAAATTTATGTGTGTGTGTGTGTTTGTCCAAATGTATGCACTCATCAATCTCTGAACTTGTTGTCTATGTGTGGTGGGGGTGAGTTGTGAATTGTTTTGGAAATATGATTTTCACCAGAGGGTGGCATCAGCTTGCCTTGTGGTTGGGTGGTGTGTAAATGGGTGGGTGGTTGGTTGTTTGTAACCAGCCAGGCGACCAACTATTAGGCAAATGCCTTGCATGTGTGTATGTGTGGCTGTGTATTTCATTCCCTTCTCTATAACCCAATGTCAGAATGAGAGAAAGAGAATGAGAGCAGCGCAGTTGGCGCAGAGCATACATAAAGCACCGGCAGTACTTACACTTATAATCCGCAACCAACACCCGTTTTCCGTTCAAACACCAATCAGGGCTAAGGCAAGGTGTGGCTTGTTGGGCTTTCCAGCCATCATCTCCCATACATTGTGGAGCTTAAGAGACCAGACACCCTTCCCCCTCTATCTCTCTCTCTCACTCTCTCACTTAAAAGAATCAGAGTACGTAGCCTCCCAGCCACCCACAATGCCTTGTCATGTAATTAAAAGCTTTTCTGTTTAAAATCAACGCTTCAACGAATTCGTTAATATACTTGAAGCACACATACAATCACCCTTGTACACATACATCCACAGACAGACAGTTCCAGGCTTCAACAGCTATAATCAAGAATATAATGAAAAACAAAAAAGTGACAAAAACAGAGAGAAAAAAATGTGCAAAAATAAAACAAAACCTTCTTCGTTCGTACAGCTGAACGAACTGCCAGCGGATACTTTTTGTCAAATTGCTACCTCCAAGGAAGAGAAGGATTTCACAGCCAACATCAGCACACATACACAGCACTCAAACCAATACAACAATAATCAAACTGACACACACATGTATAAACTAATATTTTAGCAAAACTTTGTTATTTTATTGTGGGTGTTGATAATGTTGTAGTTGTTATTGTTGTTGTTTTCAATGCTGGTCTTGAGTCGATGACAAAGGAAAACATCTACAAATTCGTGGTCAAGATGACAATGGCTATAATTATAGTTTTCTTTTTTTTTTGGGTAACCATACCCATAGGACTAATATGGTGAAATGTGAATATTTTTATAAAAAGGGAGAGTTATGAGCTTGTTAGAATCGTGATTTTTACCTATATGTAGGTCTTAGACCTATTTGATCGAAATGAAAATCGGATTGCCTTATGAATTATTGATTCATAAATTATACAACAGGCAGTCAACATTTCAAAACTGGACCAGTCAAACCATATGCGTAGTTTTATCTTCCACCACCTCTGTGGCAGAGGTTTGTTTGTTTGCAACGCTAAGAAGGAGCAGAGCTACACCCATTGATAAGTTTACCGATCGGCTTAGAAAAACTTTCTAATTCGATTTAGCTTTGTCCGTCTGTCTGTTCATGTATTCTTGTGATCAAGGTACAGGCCGCATTCCGATTGTTGTAAAATTTTGCACAAGTCATTTCTTTTGGCCTAATGTCAAACGCAGTTTATTCGATATGGCCTATGAAGGCTGTAGAACCCTTATCATTGAGCTTAAACTTGAGTCGGACTGCTCTGCATTGATATGTGTGCATTTGCAATGGGCCTCAAACCTTAAAAACGGCAGATCGGTCTATATGGGGCTATATCAAGATATAGTCCGATATAGCCCATTTTCGAACTTAACCTACCTATGATCAAAAACAGAATCTGTGCAAAATTTCGGCTCAATAAATCTATTTTTAAAAAGTAAAAGTGTGCTAAGCTCGGCCGGGTTGAATCTTATATACCCTCCACCATCGATAGCATTTGTACAGGCTCTTTCCACGGTATCTCTTTCTAGGCAAACAAAGAATAAAAGAAAAGATATGCTATGTTATTTGAACAATATCAAGTTATGGTTCATTTCGGAACATGATTGAATTGAATATTGGAGACCATAGTAGAAGTCATTGTGTAAAATTTCAGCCAAATCTAGTAAGAATTGCGCACTTTAGGGGCTGAAGAAGTAAAACAGGGAGATCGGTTTATATTGGAGCTGTGTTAGGCTATAAACCGATTCATACCATATGCGACACGTATGTTAAAGGTCATGGGAGACGCCGTTGTACAAAATTTCAGCCAAATCGGATAATACTTGCGCTCTTTAGAGGCTCAAGAAGTCAAGATCCTATATCGGTTTATATGGCAGCTTTATAAGGTTATGGACCGATTTTACCTATTCTTGACACAGTTATTGATAGTCATAACGAAACACCTCATGCAGAAGTTGAGCTAAATCGGATAATAATTGCGCGCTCTAGTAGCTCAAGAAGTCAAGACCCCAGATCGATTTATATATCAGCGATATCGGGTTATGGACCGATATGAACTATTCCTAATACAGTTGTTGAAAGTCATAACAAAACACCTCATGCAAAATTTCAGCCACATCGGATAGGAATTGCTCCCTGTGGAGGCTCAAGAAGTCAAGACCCCAGATAGGTTTATATGACAGCTATATCAGGTTATCGAGCGATTTCAACCATACTCAGCACAGTTGTTGAAAGTCATAACAAAACACCTCATGCAAAATTTCAGCCAAATCGGATAGGAATTGCGCACTCTAGACGTTCAGGAAGTCAAGACCCCAGATCGGTTTATATGGCAGCTATATCGGGTTATCAACCGATTTCAACCATACTCAGCACAGTTGTTGGAAGTCATAATAAAACACCTCATGCAATATTTCAGCCAAATCGGATAAGAATTTTGCCCTCTAGCGGCTCAAGGAATTGCGCCCTCTAGACGCTCAAGAAGTCAAGACCCCAGATAGGTTTATATGACAGCTATATCAGGTTATGAACCGATTTCAACAATACTCAGCACCGTTGTTTAAAGTCATAATAAAACACCTCATGCAATTTTTCAGCCGAATCTGATGAGAATTGTGCCATCTAGCGGCTCAAGAAGCCAAGATCCCAGATCGGTTTATAAGGCAGCTATATCAAAACGTGGACCGATATAGCCCATTTACAATCCCAACCGACCTACACTTATAAGAAGTATTTATGCAAAATTTCAAGTGGCTAGCTTTACTCTTTCGAAAGTTAGGGTGCTTTCGACAGACAGACGGGCGGACGGACGGACAGACAGAAAGACGTAGAGACAGAATGACGGACAGACAGAAAGACGGACAGACGGACGGACATGGATAGATCGACTTAAAATGTCATGACGATCAAGAATTTATATACTTTATAGGGTCTTAGACAAATATTTCGAGGAGTTACAATCAGAATGATGAAATTAGTATACCCCAATCCTATGGTGGAGGGTATAAAAACTGTAGCGTAGATTTTTTCGACGATCAAGAGTATAAATACTTTATACTTTACAAGGTCGAAAATGGATATTTTGAAATGTTGCAAACGGAATGACAAACTGAATATGTCTCCATCCTTCGGTGGTGGGTATAAAAATACCAAAGCGCTTCAGACTGGTGGGTTTTTTCTTTACTTTTCAAACGAATTTCGCGACATTGATCTGTTGTTGTCGCGGTTGCCACATTTCCCTAAGGAGGTGGCAATCCTCATCAACCTCATGTAGGTAAAGAAGCTCCTCGTGGTCCAAATAACCGATTGGCGCTGGAACATGGTGGCCATTGGCTATATAAAAACACCAATAACTCGCCTTATAATACTGAGCATTATAGGCACTCAGTATTTTTGCAAGAGCCGGCGCCGCCCGATCTCTAAATCAGACTCTCCGCTCGATACCGCCTTATGTCCGGGACTGCCGTTGCAGCTAACTAGTGTGGAGCATTCCGCAACCTGTTGACGTTGGCTGTGCAGCTTGTAGAGAGGCTTCTCTTGACCGCGATGAACACCATACAGATCGGACCTCAAAGTTTCAGCCTGTGTGGTGCTCATAGTTATCTCTTGCCTAGGATATGTATCTGTCCTTCATTTCTGTGTGAACCGCCAGATGTTTATTTCCATGACATTATGGTTGTAACTTCTTGGATTCATTCAAATTCCAGTCAGCATAGGCGGACTATTTCTCAATTTTTCCAAAGGCAAAAAGTTAAAAGGACCACATAACAGATTGAACAAGTAAGAGCGTGCTAAGTTCGGCCGGGCCGAACGCGGTATCTCTTTTTAGGCAAACAAAGATTATTGAATAAGAACTGTTATGCTATTGGAGCTATATCAAGTTATAGTCCGATTCGCACCCTAAAACAATGCTCAACATTGTAGAAGTCATTGTGTAATATTTCAGTTCATTCGGATAAGAATTGCATCTTGTAGGGGCTCAAGAAGCAAAATCGGAAGATTTATATGCGAGCTGTATCAAGCTATTGATCGATTCAGACCATATTGGCCACGTACATTGAAGGTCATGAGAGAAGCCGTTGTACAAAATTTCTCAAGAAGTCAAGATCCCAGATCGGTTTATATGGCAGCTATATCAGGTTATGTACGATTTGCGCCATACCAAGCACAGTTATTGGAAGTCATAACAAAACACCTCATGCAAAATTTCAGTCAAATCGGATAAAAATTACGCCCCCTAGAGGCTCAAGAAGTCAAAACCCCAGATCGGTTTATATGGCAGCTATATTAAAACATGGACCGATTTAAACCATACTCAGCGTAGTTGTTGGAAGTGATACCAAAACACCACGTGCGAATTTTCAGTCAAATCGAAGGAGAATTGCGCCCTCTAGAGGCTCAGAGGCTCAAGAAGTCAAGACCCAAGATCGGCTTATATGGCAGCTATATAAAAACATAGACCGGTTTGGCCCATTTACAATCCCAACCGACCTACACTAATAAAAAGAATTTGTGCAAAATTTCAAGCGGCTATCTTTACTCCTTCAAAAGTTAAAGTGCTTTCGATAAGCAGACGGACGGACGGATAAACGGATAGACAGACGGACGAACATGGCTACATCGACATAAAATGTTACGACGATCAAGATTGTATATACTTTAGGGGGTCTCAGACGAATATTTCGAGTACTTACAAACAGTACGGCGAAATTAGTATACCCCCATCCTATGGTGGAGGGTATACAAATAGAGATATTGAGCTGAAACTTTGCACATCTTTTTTTTTTTTGCCCATAAGCACGTTAAGCTCGAAGATGGGCTATATCGGACTATATCTTAATATAGCACCCATTTAGACCCATCCGCCGATTTAGGGTCTCAGGCCCTTAAAAACCACATGTTTTATACGATTTTAATGAAATTTAAAACAGTGAGTCGTGTTAGGCCCTTCGACAGGCCTTTGTCACTTGGCTCAGATCGGTCCAGATTTGAATATATTTTCCATATAGACCCATCCCTCGATATAAAGTTTTAGGCCCATAAAAGGCGCATTTAGGTTCCGATTTCGCCAAAATTTAGGACAGTGAGTTACTTTAGGCCCTTCGACATCCCTTTTCAATTTGGCCAAAATCGGTTCAGATTTGCAAATAGCTGCCATATAGACCGATCTCTCGATTTTAGATCTTGGGGCCAAAAAAGGCGCATTTATGGTCCGATTTCGCCAAAATTTGGGACAGTGAGTTTTATTAGGCCCTTCGACGGGCCTTCGTCAATTTGGCTCAGATCGGTCCAGATTTGAATAGATTTTCCATATAGACGATCCCTCGATATAAAGTTTTAGGCCCATAAAAGGCGCATTTAGGTTCCGATTTCGCCAAAATTTAGGACGTAAAAGGCGCATTTATTGTCCGATGTCGCCGAAATTTAGGACAATGAGTTAAGCTAAGCCCTTCGACATATATCTGCAATATGGCACAGATCGGTCAAGGTTTGGATATATCTGCCATGTAGACCGATCTCTCGAATTAAGGTTTTTCGCCCATAAAAGGCGCATTTATTGTCCGATGTCACCGAAATTTGAGACAATGAGTTGTGTTAGTCTCCTCGACATATGTCTTCAATTTGGCCCAGATAGGTCCAGATTTGGATATAGACCGATATAGACCGATCTCTCCATTTAAGGTTTTGGGCCCATAAAAGGCGCATTTATTGTCCGATGTCGCCGAAATTTGAGACAGTGAGTTGTGTTAGGCCCTTCGACATACTTCTGCAATTTGGTCCAGATCGGTCCAGATTTGGATATAGCTGCCATATAGACCGATCTCTCGATTTAAGGTTTTTGACCCATAAAAGGCGCATTTATAATCGGATTTCACTGAAATTTCACACAGTGACTAATGTTAGGCTCTTTGACATCCCTGGCTCTTCGATTTCCCTTGACGGAGCAGGGGAAACGGTTGCTTCAAAAATCTCAAAACTAGCCTTACTAAAACCGCCATTACTTTTAATCTTATGAGCAGATTATTAAATTGCATTTTCTATATAATCGTACGATCTCCTCTTATATGCAAAATATTGTAATGGCATATTAGAAATTCACATTATAAACTTACGTCAAATAACATTTTCTTTTAATTTTATTCTCATTTGTTTTAAAAAGTCAAAGAAACCCCACTGTTCAGCCATAAATTTCCAACAGGGATTAAATAAAAGCTTCCTATTTGGAAATAACACAACATATCCTTCTCTTTTTCTTTTGATGTAGTTTTCTCTTTCATGCGATGGGAATAAAGCTTTCCTTTCCTGCTTGTATATTTATCGCAGGTATATGAGTGTCTGTGTGTATGAATGTATGTGCGGCTGTGTGTACTTCCAACCAACAAATATGGAGGATGTAACAGTTTTAGACCGAAGCATAAACTGGGTGAGAACACAAACATCTCACACATACATACAATGCAACAAAAGACGTTGTTGTTATTATATGTGTATATGTGAGTATATGAATCCTTCTCACGTGCTCATAGAGAATAGTAGACATTTTGCCCTCACACTCGCACACACACACACACTGTGATTGGGGTGTGTGTGTGTGTACGTATGCACTCATATTATCATAAACTCAGACCCACCAGAAGTCTTGTTTAGTGGGTGACACGAAGCAACAAGGACGGATGTATTATCCACTTCCTTTTTCCTTCCACCAAACACAAGGATATTACCGTTTCGTCGTTTTATGAACACAACAACAGTAGCAATGGCAGCGACAGCAGCAGCAGAGGCACTAAAAGCGACAGCAGATTTAACTACGGCTGCCGGAGATCCTATTGTAGCTCCACCTGCCTCCACCTGCGTCTCTCTCCAGAAAATACGGCCTCCTTGTCCTTCGATGTCCTGTTGTTGGTGGCATTGTGTGTTAGAAGTACTCGAATACAATAACCGGCAATATATATGAATAGACCAAAAGTCCAACCGACCATCTCCGAATGTGAAAAGTTGGGGCATAGAGCGCTCAGAGGAGCGATGTAAGTACGTCATTGTGTTTATGAAAATATGCGAGTGAGTGTGGGTATGTGGCATGCTTGCTGGCTAAATGACAGCCAGTTGCTGATAACATACACACAGACGATTGCACACCTACACATTTATGATGGCTCTTATTACCACAGATACTTGGTGCGGGAGGCTTGAGAGGTTGGGGGCACTAAAACATTTCCCCCCGTTACCAAAATAGCGAATGAAGGATACTCTGCCTTGTTAATGGCTGATGACAGAGGAAGGAACGAACGCTTAAGTGTTGCACACTCTTGCCACCAATTCCTGTCTGTTTGTTTCTGTGTGTGTATGTGTGTAGGGATCCTTTGTGTGTGCTCTTCGATGTTAGCAACGCCTGTTAAATTATGAGACGCACATATGCCTACATCGCACTCATACCCATCATATCCGTACGTCATTATCCTTTGGTTTCGTACTCAGAATGACACATTATCATACAAACACACACGCACACACACACATTTGTTGTGCATGCATACCATCAAGTGTTTGTATGTTGTAAGCTCACTTCTATATATGCCTGTATGTATGTGTGTGCAGCACAAGTACTTTGGTAAGGATGTCAGTACGTGGCTGTTCTTATTCCACAACCAAGGCTTAATTAATTTTTGATATCATCGCCACTGCAAAGTGACAAAGTGTTTGCCATACCAAGTTCTACTATGAGACTATAAATATGCGGCAAGGGGCGTAATGTATTTGCATGCGACGCTTTAACAGCCGCAAGCATAGAAAGTCAAATTTTCTTCTCAACATAGAAAATTCCACTTGAGTATGAAATAATTTAGAATTTGGCAGTATAGAATAGAAGAAGCACTACTCTAACACAAATACCCAAACAAAAAGGGCCAAATGAAGAACAACCAGTAATGTGGCGATAAGGTTAGAAGTCATATAGGAAAATTAGTGAATATACCGCCATCATCGTGAATGCCTCCAAATCGAATAACGATAAGCCAAATCAATCATGTTGAAGATTCAAAGTACCACAGAGTAGAGTAGAGTTCGAGTAGAGTAGAGATCGAGTAGAGTAGAGTTCCAGTAGAGTAGAGTTTGAGTAGAGTAGAGTTCGAGTAGAGTAGAGTTCGAGTAGAGTTCGAGTAGAGTAGAGTAGAGTAGAGTAGAGTTCGAGTAGAGTAGAGTTCCAGTAGAGTAGAGTTCGAGTAGAGTAGAGTTCGAGAAGAGTAGAGTTCGAGTAGAGTAGAGTAGAGTTCGAGTAGAGTAGAGTTCGAGTAGAGTAGAGTTCGAGTAGAGTAGAGTTCGAGTAGAGAAGAGTTCGAGTAGAGTAGAGTTCGAGTAGAGTAGAGTTCGAGTAGAGTAGAGTTCGAGTAGAGTAGAGTTCGAGTAGAATAGTGTTTGAATAGAGTAGAGTTCGAGTAGAGTAGAGTTCTAGTAGAGTAGAGTTCGAGTAGAGTAGAGTAGAGTAGAGTTCGAGTAGAGTAGAGTTCGAGTAGAGTAGAGTTCGAGTAGAGTAGAGTTCGAGTAGAGTAGAGTTCGGGTAGAGTAGAGTTCGAGCAGAGTAGAGTTCGAGTAGAGTAGAGTTCGAGTAGAGTAGAGTTCGAGTAGAGTAGAGTTCGAGTAGAGTTGAGTTTATACTGGACTCATGAACCTCGATAAGAAGTACAAAATTTTTAAGTGAATTGTCTTAGTCGTCTAGTTGCCAACTTGATTTCCACAGACGGGCAAATATAGCAAGGCTAGGTAAAGTTGAAAAGAGAGTGGAGATAATAATCCCGTTCATGGCACTGTGGACATACATCTTAGCAAGTGTACGACTTGTTGTCCGTTCTAAATACTAAATATAAACTTGAAAAACCCCAAGTCACGAATCCGTGCTACTCACAAAATCTTTAATTGTTCCCCATTCCCCATCCCTAAGATGGCTCAAGTCTGGTATCATATCTCCACCAAAGTGTAGAATATTCACCAACGTCTGATCGTCGTCTTGTCGCATCTATTCTTCATAAGTACGCTTGTAGTCCTATTTGTCCAGGAATGATACCGAAAGCTATAGTGATCTCATTCTTACTTTCTTTCTCCAATATATTATTAGTCTACTCACGATACGGATCATCCCATATGATTTTTGCTGTCATACGAACCATTTCACTGTTCCCCAATGCTTTTGGGGCGTTTGTTGCTCACGCCCTTAACTTGATCTACGTCATCCTGAAGCGGTTCGCATTACTCAAAAGTTATTACCGATGGCAGCCATATAGCCCCCTAAGGTCAATTCGTCTGCCTTTTCGTTATCACTTACTCTGCTTTGCCCCGACATCCAAACGAAGTTATATCAAGTTATATGCAGATTTCGACCATACTTGACGGAGTTTTTGAGAGTCATAATAGAAGACATTGTGCAAAATTTTAGCCAAATCGGATAATATTTCCACCCTATGGAGGCTCAAGATGTTAAGTCGGGACAACGGTTTATATGGGAGCAATATCAGCTTATAGACCGATTTGGACCATACTTGTGGTAGTTATTGAGACTCTCAACAGATGTCATCATGCAAAAATTTCAGACAAATCGGGCAATAACTGCGACCTCTGGAGGCTCAATAAGTTAATTCGGCATATCGGTTCTTATGGGAGCTATATCAGGTTATAGACCGATTTGGACCATACTCCACTTGTTTCTATATTAAACTCTATGTTAACTATTTTTGTCCAACGAATACAAGAGGCAACACTGTGCGCTGTGCCCAGACAGGGCGCCAGGTAGTCCGCCTTTATCTGTAATAAAGATGGACATGGCTAGGTTGACTTAAAATGTCATGACGATCAAGAATAAATATACCTTATCACAGATCAACATTTCGAGATTTCACAAAAGGTGTTATATTTGGCCGGGCCGAACTTTGGATAAAAATACAAAAAATACGGTGAAAAATACATAATTTATGCCCCCATAACAGCTTTATCGAAATATGGTCCGGATTGGATTCGGAACAAATTCGATTTGGATATTGAGTAGTCTAATAAGTACAAGACATTGTTCAATTTCGCAGAGCAAAATATTGGTCTCTTTGGTAGTCATATCCAAATATAGACCGATCTAACCCAAATACGACACGGATGTCGAAAAGTCTAACAAAAGTCACTGTGTCAAACTTGAGCGAAATCGGGTTATAAATGTGCCTTAAATAGGGCCAAGACTTTAAATCGGGAGATCGGTCTATATGGCAGCTATATCCAAATCTGTACCGATTTGGGACAAATTGAAGAAGGATGTCGAAGGCGCTAACATAACTCACTGTCCCAAATTTCGGCAAAATCGGACAATAAATGCACAAAACCCAAAATCGAGAGATCGGTCTATATGGCAGCTATATACAAATCTGGACTGATTTGGGCCAAATAGAAGAAGAATGTTGAAGAGCCCAACACAACTCACTGTTCGAAATTTTGGCAAAATCGGGTAATAAATGTGCCTTTTAAGGCCCCAAAACCTTAAATCGAGAGATCGGACTATATGGCAGCTAAATCCAAATCAGGCCCGATCTGTGGCATAAGGCAAAAAATTGTCGAAGGGCCTAACACAACTCACTGTCCCAAATTTCGACGACATCGGACAATACATGCGCTTTTTATGGGTCCCAAAACCCAAAATCGAGAGATCGGTCTATGTGACAGCTATATGTAAATCTGGTCCGATCACTGTCCCAAATTTCAGCAAAATCGGATAATAAATGTAGATTTTATGGGTCTAAGACCCAAAATCGGCGGATCGGTCTATATGGGGGCTATATCAAGATATAGTCCGATATAGCCCATCTTCGAACTTAACCTGCTTATAGGCAAAAAAAAAATCTGTGCAAAGTTTCAGCACAATATCTCAATTTTTAGAGACTGCAGCGTGATTTCAACAGACAGATGGACAGACGGACATGGCTAAATCGTCTTAGAAATGGCTAATTCGATGTGTTGCAAACGGAATGACAAAATGAATATGCCCCATCCTTCGGTGGTGGGTATAATAGGTATACCCCCATCCTACGATGAGAGTATAAGAAGAGTTGTTTTACTTTTCTTGCCCCTTTCTCTGGAGGCGTTTTAAATTAATCATCACAGCAAAACAACGTCCAAACGTAATTCATTTGACGGGTGTTGCCATTTTAATTTCAGCTTCTCTTTTCTTTTCTCACCAGTTGTTGTTTTTCAATGCTTTAATAATCCATGATGTCAAACTTTAAAGTATTTCAGTTTGTTTGTGGAATACCTTAAACCCCCCCTCCCTCTGCCCACCCTTCTGCTACAAAGTGTGTATTGTATAAAGAGCCCCCAATGTGTTGGTATGGGGGTGGTAATCAAGTAGCTGGGCGTACCTCCAACACTTTGTTGCACACAATGAAACCTGCTCACACAAACAGCACAACCACCACATACAAAGGCTCGTGTCACAGTTGAAACAACTAAAGAAAGAAAACTTTTAAAAGTTCATTTATTCGCATTCCTAATGGCATCAGAAAGCAATTTGATGTTCCTGGCATTCCTTTCGTTTGCTTTAGCGCGTAACGAACCAACATAAAACGAGCGAATTCTTTAAGTGCCTTTGCTGCTCTTCACAGCAATGGCTGTTGTTCTGCTGTCCTGTGCTGTGCTGTTGTCACAACAGGTCCTTTGTTGTTGTCATTGTGAGTTGTTTGTTTGTGTGGCAGAAATTGATATAGCTGTTGCCTTCGTTTGTTTGTTATTTTAAATAGTTTGAGGGCTTATTTTAATTGCAACATTTTTCACTGACCTTATGGGCGATGACAAATTACTTCAATTTGGGCCAAATATCGATAAAACAAAATAAAGTAATAAGAAAGAATGTGTGATGAATCAATATTTAAGCAATTAAAGTCATTACTTAATCCAGTGGAGCATTTGCAATTGTTGTAGCAGAACTTAAACATCATTAAATTTTATAATAAAACTAGGGCCCGCTCCCCTGCGCCTTCTTATACTTTATATGAAACAAAATTATCCTTTGAATATTTATTTTTGTCAATTAAAGAGCTTTGAGTGAAATACCATGATACGAAAATGGTATGTGTATATAGCTTGAGAAACAGTATAACAATATAAATGCCTTTATCTGAATTCCATAGGATCGTCTTTGAATTCGCTTGGAGGGTTTATGGTCATCTAAGATCGAAGCCCGATTTTCTCATATAGATTTTGGTAGTGGGAAGTGCCCCATGGTGGTGGTTGGTGGGTTAAGGGGGTGGTGTGGACCCCAAGAAACGTGGTCCCGTAAATGGGTATGAATTTGGTGCCCTACTCCCGAATACCTTTCATTTGAGCACCAAATTGCCACGATCGATAGATATGTATGTCCAATTTAGGGATGTTTTTTGCAGTGAGATGGTCCCCCAGACACTTAGCCCTGAAAAAATATTGGCATCGTGCTCTACCTTAAAAACCATTTTTAAACCCCATATTGCCATTGGTTTAAGAGGAGTTTATGGGATGAGGCGTCCCCCAAACACTTGGCCCCAACTTTTTTTTTAAATTCCTTTTTAAATCCAAATACCTTTCATTTGAGCCACATATTACCATGGTCGGTAAGCTTTTACTATTTGAGGGGTCTTTTGGGGGAAGGGGCGGTGCCCCAAATACATGGTCCCACTTTTGGATATCAGATTCATATTATACTCCCAAATACCTTTATTTGGGCCCCATATTGTGTCGGTCAGTAAATAATTGCTGTTTGTGGGTTGTTTTTGGGAAAAGGGCAGACACCCGGAAAATTGTTTCCGAGTGTGGGTATCAATTTCGTGCTCTACTCCCCAATGCCTTTCATTTAGGCCCCACATTGACATGGTCGGCAAATATGTCCGATTTAGGGGTGTTTTGGGGAGTGAGGCGATCGCCCAAACACTTAGCCCTGGAAATAAAGGGTGATTTTTTTGAGGTTAGGATTTTCATGCATTAGTATTTGACAGATCACGTGGGATTTCAGACATGGTGTCAAAGAGAAAGATGCTCAGTATGCTTTGACATTTCATCATGAATAGACTTACTAACGAGCAACGCTTGCAAATCATTGAATTTTATTACCAAAATCAGTGTTCGGTTCGAAATGTGTTCATTCACCGTAACGTTGCGTCCAACAGCATCTTTGAAAAAATACGGTCCAATGATTCCACCAGCGTACAAACCACACCAAACAGTGCATTTTTCGGGATGCATGGGCAGTTCTTGAACGGCTTCTGGTTGCTCTTCACTCCAAATGCGGCAATTTTGCTTATTTACGTAGCCATTCAACCAGAAATGAGCCTCATCGCTGAACAAAATTTGTCAAAATTTGAACACATTTCGAACCGAACACTGATTTTGGTAATAAAATTCAATGATTTGCAAGCGTTGCTCGTTAGTAAGTCTATTCATGATGAAATGTCAAAGCATACTGAGCATCTTTCTCTTTGACACCATGTCTGAAATCCCACGTGATCTGTCAAATACTAATGCATGAAAATCCTAACCTCAAAAAAATCACCCTTTATATCCGATTATTGTTCTACCCTAAAATATCTCTAATTTGAGCCCCATATTGCAATGGTCAGCAAATTCGTCTTATTTGAGTGGTTTTATGGAGTTGGGATGGCCCATAAACACTTTTTTCCCGAATATTGATGTCAGATTCGTGCTTTACTCCCAAAGACCCTTCATTTGAGCCCCATATTGCTATGGTCGTAGATTTGTCCCCTTTGGAGAGTATTTTGGGGAAGGGGTGGATCCCCAGGAACGTGATAAAACATTTGGATATCAAATTCGTAATCTACTCGCAAATACCATTCATTTGAGTCCCATATTTCCATTGTCAGTAAATATGTCCGATTTAGGGGTGTTTTGGGGGTTGGAGTGGTCCCCCTAACACTTGGTCCAACAATGGGATATCAGATACGTTTTCTAATCTTATATACCTTTCATTTGGCAGGTTTTAGGGTGGGGCGCCCCCCTAGATACCCCATCCGAAATTTGGATACCAAATTTTTGTTTGTAGATTACTATAATAGAGCACACAAAATTTCGCTTAAATCGCGCCACCCATCTCCGAGATGTGGCATTTCTGAAAATTAGGGAAAGGGGGAGGGTCCGCTCCCCCTTCAGATATCAAAAAATTTAGTACCCTTTTTTTACCACGGGATCATTATGCACCATCACTGAAAATTTCAAGAAAATCGGTTCATACGCTGTTGAGTCTATAAGGAACACACAAACAAACCGAGAAACAAACACAAGTTATTTTTATACCCTCCACCATAAGATGGGGGGTATACTAATTTCGTCATTCTGTTTGTAACTACTCGAAATATTCGTCTGAGACCCCATAAAGTATATATATTCTTGATAGTCGCGACATTTTATGTCGATCTAGCCATGTCCGTCCGTCCGTCCGTCCGTCTGTCTGTCGAAAGCACGCTAACTTCCGAAGGAGTAAAGCTAGCCTCTTGAAATTTTGCACAAATACTTCTTATTAGTGTAGTGTATGTCGGTTGGTATTGTAAATGGGCCATATCGGTCCATATTTTGATATAGCTGCCATATAAACCGATCTTGGGTCTTGACTTCTTGAGCCTCTAGAGTGCACAATTCTTATCCGATTGGAATGAAATTTTGCACGACGTGTTTTGCTATGATATCCAACAACTGTGCCAAGTATAGTTCAAATCGGTCCATAACCTGATATAGCTGCCATATAAACCGATCTTGGGTCTTGACTTCTTGAGCCTCTAGCGTGCGCAATTCTTGTCCGATCAGAATGAAATTTTGCACGACGTGTTTTGTTATTATATTCAACAACTGTGTCAAGTATGGTTCAAATTGGTCCATAACCTGATATAGCTGCCATATAAACCGATCTGGGGTCTTCACTTCTTGAGCCTCTAGAGTGCGCAATTCTTATCCGATTGGAATAAAATTTTGCACGTTTTGTTATGATATCCAACAACTGTGCCAAGTATGGTTCAAATTGGTCCATAACCTTATATAGCTGTCATATAAACCGATCTTGGGTCTTGACTTCTTGAGCCTCTAGAGGGCGCAATTCTTACCCAATTTGAATGAATTTTGGCACGTAGTATTTTGTTATGATATCCAACAACTGTGCCAAATATGGTTCAAATCGGTTTATAACCTGATATAGCTGTCATATAAACAGATCTGGGGACTTGACTTCTTGAGCTTTTAGAGGGCGCAATTCCTATCCGAATTGGCTGAAATTTCGCAAGACGTTTTTTATTGTTACTTTCAACAACTATGTCAAATAAAGTACAAGTCAGTTCACAACCTGATTTAGCTGCCATATAAACCGATCTGGGATCATGACTTCTTGAGCCTCTAAAGGTCGCAATTATTATCCGATTTGCCTGAAACTTTGTACGACGTATTCTCTCATGACCATGAACATACGTGTTTATTATGGTCTGAATCGGTCTATAGCCCGATACAGCTCCCATATAAATCGATCTCTCTATTTTACTTCTTGAGCCCACAAAAAGCGCAATTCTTATTCGAATTGGCTGACATTTTACACAGGTCTCCAACATAAATATAATTTCATTGTGGTCCAAACCGGACCATATCTTAATATCGCTCTAATAGCAGAGCAAATCTTTTCTTATATCCTTTTTTTTTTTGCCTAAGAAGAGACGCCGCGAAAAGAACTCGACAAATGCGATCCATGGTGGAGGGTATATAAGATTCGGCCCGGCCGAACTTAGCACGCTTTTACTTGTTTATATATAAGAAGATTTTATTGACACTTAAAAAATTTCCATTTATTTAAAAAAAACTATATCGTAAATTTACATATGTCAAATCTTTATTTTCATAAAATAATTCACTAGGGAAATGTCAAAAAAATGTTTTGAAAATATTATTTTCATTAAGACAATAATAAAAGGGTGTGAAGTTAAACTTATTAGTTAAAGTTGTTTTAGCCGAGACATGAACCACGAATGGGTAGAATTGAAAAAAAAAATTAATATCAATATATCTCTGGCAATTTCGGGCGGATATTGGAAAATGTGGTATCCACAGAAAGCTCCAGAGAAGCAGAATTTGTCATAATAAACGTAGAACCATTCAGATAGCCACAAATTAGAATTCAAATTTAAAAAAAAATTAAAGGCACATTAAGGGTATTTTTAAAAAATATAAACTCCAAATCAAAATCTCCAAGGAAGCAGAATCACCTCAAATTGACTGAATTTGTTACAGAAATCGAGATATTTTAAATAAATAGGTTGGATATTGGTGCCATAGTTTTGACATTTCTGGTGGGAATTTTTTCAAAAACAGACAGAAAGCTACGGCGAAGCGCTATTTCCCCATATGATACGATTTTCTGTAGCTTTGTAAAATTGGATCCGACTATTTGACTAATCTTGAGAGCCGAATTTGAAACACTTTGCCAGGATTTGGCCATTTCTGAGTGGGTTCGAATGAATCGACCAAGACCCAGTGCTGCTTGTTGTCACACAAACGATTCGCTGACCCATTACAATTATCTTTGTCTATCAACGATATAAATGTTGAGCAATCAGAAGCTCTTGATGTTCTGGGCATGAGAATACAAAGTGATGTCCGTTGGGCTAAACATGTATTTGAAGTGTAGAAAAAAGCATTCAAGTGTTTAGGCTTCCTTAAATGGTGTAAGAATTACTTCACTCCATCTGATCTTCTTAACATCTACACCACCTTCATAAGGCTGAAAATAAGGTACAACTCATATGTATGGGCAGGAGCTTCAAAAACATCCCTGGAGCACTGGACCTTCTACAGAGGAGAGCGATGGCGTTGATTGGGGACAGTGGGGTATACAACTCTATTGTCTCCCTTCATCATCATCGCAATGTGGGTTGTTTGGCGCTGTTCTATCGGTACTGTCATGGTGTGTGTTCATCTGATATTCGTCTTATTCCTGATGTAAGGATATATGTCAGGGATACTAGACATTCCAGGAACTCCCACTCGTTTGTAATTGATTGGCCAACGGACCGCACAGTGCATTATAGACAGAATTTTTATTTCGCCCGAACCGTTCGTATGTGGAATCGACTTCTGCTAATGTTTTTCTCACACACTTTGATATCCAAGGATTTAAGACAAATGTCAATAAGCACTATATCCTTTTCCCCCTCCAATTCCTAATTTCCTCTCGCCAACGCAATGCACTGCATTCATAGGGGATATCCCCTGCGTGTTGGCTGATAGAAGAAAAAACAAGTAAAAGCGAGCTAAGTTCGGCCGAGCCGAATCTTATAAACCGGCCACCATTGATCGCATTTGTCGAGTTCTTTTCCGGTATCTCTTTTTAGACAAACAAAGGGTAAAAGAATATAATTGCAATGCTAATTCAATTGAGTGTTGGAGACCACAGTACAAGTCTATGAGTAAAATTTCAGCGAAATCGAATAAGAATTGGGCCTTTTAGGGGCTCAAAAAGTAAAATAGGGAGATCGGTTCATAGAGGAGCTGTATCAGGCTAAAGACCGTTTCAGACTATATTTGACAAGTATATTGAAGGTCATGGGAGAAGCCGTTGTAGAAAATTTCAGGCAAATCGGATAATAGTTACGCCCTCTTGAGACTCAAGAAGTCAAAATCCCAGATCGGTTTATATGGCAGCAATATCAGGTTATGGACCGATTTGATCCACATTTGGCACAGTTGTTAGAAGTCATAACAAAACACCTCACGTAAAATTTCAGCCAAACCGGATAGGAATTGTTCTCTCTAATGGGTCAAAACTCAAGATCTAAGATCGGTTTATATGGCAACTATATCAGGTTATGAACCGATTTACACCATACGAGGCACAATTGTTGGACGTCATAACGAAACACCGCATGCAAAATTTCAGCCAAATCGGATAGGAATTGCACCCTCTAGAGGCTCAAGAAGTCAAGACCCCAGATCGGTTTATATGGCAGCTATATCAACACGTGGACCGATATGGCCCATTTACAATCACAACCGACCTACACTCATAAGAAGTATTTGTGCAAAATTTCTAGCGGATAACTTTACTCCTTCGAAAGTTTGCGTGCTTTTGACAGACAGACGGACGGACAGACATGGCTATATCGACTTAAAATATCATGACGATCAAGAATATATATACTTTATGGGGTCTTAGAAGAATATTTCGGGGAGTAACAAACAGAATGACGAAATTATTGGTTGCCCAAAAAGTAATTGCGGATTTTTTAAAAGGAAGTAAATGCATTTTTAATAAAACTTAAAATGAACTTTAATCAAATGTACTTTTTTTACACTTTTTTCCTAAAGCAAGCTAAAAGTAACAGCTGATAACTGACAGAAGAAAGAATGCAATTACAGAGTCACAAGCTGTGAAAAAATTTGTCAACGCCGACTATATGAAAAATCCGCAATTACTTTTTTGGCAACCCAATGGTATACCCCCATTCTATGGTGGAGGGTATGAAGACCGTGGTAACCTCAGAGAAAAAATCAACCAGCAGAACAAAATTGGACATACTCGACCAACTTTCAAGCCCCAAGGATCGGCCTGTGGACCCACTAGGGTCCTCAAATTGTGCACACTTATTGGAAAACACTTCAACATTGAATGTGTAAATTTCGTGTACATAACCGTTCAAAAGTTCCAGAATTATTTCCAAAATTTTTCGTTTTAGCAACACTGTGCGGTGGCCTCCAATCGGCCTATATGTCTGACATTGTTCCAAAATGTGGTCTATATGGAGCCCATTCCAAAAAGTGGACCGATGCAACTCATTTTTGTTTCGAAAATCAATCTCAAAGTTAATTTACCTTGAAAAATCTTCCAATTTTGATTTCAAAGAAAGACATTTGCCATTGGAAATGTTTAACTTTTGTACTTTGCTGTAGGCATTAGCTAAAGTAGTGTAGGTAGGATATTGCCATACCTTGGTCTTTGTATTTCAAAAACTTTCTTTTATTTTATAAAAGACTTTCTTCGAGCCATACACCCACAACCACACTAAGAGACCAAATGTAACAGCAACCACAAAATCATGCAAGTTTTTCCAACATGGAGAATAAGTTTGAAAACAAAGGTTTGACAAACAGGAAAGCTACCCTTGTTCAAGTAATAAAAAAGGATGATATACGCCTGGATAATTGTAATAAAACAGTGGCAACAAACGCGAATAAGATTTGTTACCAAAAATTGCCAAAGAAAAAAGAAACACATATTGCCTTCCTCAAACAACAACTTTCACATGAACGCAATCTAAATTATGATATAGGTGTTTTCTACATGTGAGGGGGGAGGGGGTGATACAAGCATAATAAATATTACCAAAAAAAAAACTTACACACATCGCTGTAACATAAGCCGATGGCGTAAAAAACCCCAAAAAGATCGAAATTTATTTGATAAAAAAGCAAAAAAAAAACCAAATCAAGTCAAATTGACGGTTATATCGAATGTTTTCTTAAGGACTCACATAGTCGCTCAACGACAGGATTTTGTGGCGCAATCAAACACCGATTTGTTTTCAAAAGACACTACAAGAGTGACACACAAACACATGCAAGTACACGGTTCTCCACATCTTGGCCAATGCCACAAGGCTAATATTCCTCATGTTGGTCCTTTTTGCTGCCAAAGTCCTTTATATTCGCTTTGACATTGCGTGGCATTAAAAACTCCAAAAAAGGCAAGATTTGATATTGGCTCACAGACTTGTCCATGTACATGTGACTTGTGTTAGGTGTTGCGGGTAGTTGGGATATGCTTGTAAATATTTATGTCTTATTGTTGTTGTTCTTGCACACGTGCCTCTTAATGACGTATGAATGACGTAACACGCGAGTGGCACGTGCCTTAATAGTGCGTTCTTGATTTCGATTTCCATTTCTTTACTAACTTTTGCTCAGTTGTTTTAGTCAAAAGTCAAAATAGTCTTGGATTGTAAAATGAAAATTTTCAGTTCACAGACTTTTTTATATGTTACTCGTTTTTGTGGGACAAACATATTTATCTAACTCTTCGATCAGTAAGACATAGGTTAGGTTAGGTTGAAAAGAGGGTGCAGATATTAATCCGCCCCATGCCACTATGGACATACACCTAAGCCAGTAATAGGCTTGTTGTGCGCTCTAGAAACTATAAAGTAACCTCTAAAAAGGAAATTTTAAATTAGGAATTCCGTGTTACTTACAAAATCCTTAATTGTTTTCAATATCACTCCCCTAAGTTGGTTCATGTCTGGTATTGTGTCTCCACCTAAGTACCGGGATCTGTTATACGCGAAATCCGGGCAATGACAAAGGAAATGCTCCAACGTGTCATCATCTTTCCCACATGCCCTACACATGCTATCACTTGCCGCACCGATTTTACATGAGTGAGGTCGTAGTCCTATGTATCCCGTTATGATACCAATAGCTATACTCACCTCCTTCTTGCTTCCTTTCAGTAATGGCCTCGTCTTCTCACGATCTGGATCCCCCCCATAGGATTTTCGCCGTCCTAACGACCGTTTCGCTGTTCCACAACGTTGCATGCGCATTCGTCGTCCACTCCCTTAACTCCGACTGCGTTGACCCGAAAAGCTTCGGGTTAACCAAGTGTATTGGCGGCAGTCCTCTGGCCATTACCGCCAAATCGTCTGCCCTTACTCCGTTATGGCCTGGCACCCAAACGATGTGGATTTTCCCATCCTCAGAGAAGGCGTTAATCTCCTTCTTACACTGCAAGACTGTTCGTGGCTTTACCGTCCTGGTTGTTATTGCCCTTATGGCAATTTTACTGTCGGTAAAAATGTTCACAATCGACGTCCTCGAGTTAGCACCACACCACTTCACGCATTCCGTGATCGCCCGGATCTCCGCCTGCAGGACCGTATTATGGTCAGGCAGTCTAAAACAGATCTCAGTCCCTGGGTTCTTAATGTAAACCCCCAGGCCCACTCTGTCCTCAAGCTTTGATCCATACGTGTAACATGATCTTCCAGAGGGCAATTCTAGGGTTCCGCCAATCCATGACTGTGCCTATGGCAGCAGTGCCTCGCACTCGATTTCAAGGTTCATCTCAGGTATCCGATTGGAAACCTCTTCCCTTCCTTCCTATCATCGCCTCGATTCTACAACGATGGTATGAGCTGCTCCCATTCTCAATCCATTCTCCCATCGCCTTAAGTCTCATAGCCGCAGTAGCTGCCTTACGCTTAATCTGTATGTCAATGGGTCAGATATCTAGAATAGTCTCCAGTGCCCTAGTGGGCGTGGTCCTCATCGCTCCACCTAGGTGAAGACTACATGTTCGCTCAAGCCCATGTATTATCCTATTATCCATCGCAGTCCATCAAACTACTGAGGCGTAAGTGGGTATTGGTCCAAACACGCTCCTGTAGATCCAGTGCACTATCCTCGGATTAAGGCTCCTTTTCGAGCCTACGACCCATCGGCATAGTTTGCCCGTCTGTGAGCCTTCTCAGTACGCTCCTGAATGTGACACCTCCAATTCAGTTTCCTCTCCAAGATCACACCTAAGTAGTTGACCTTGTCAGATATCGAAATCGTCTTATTGAGGAAATGTGGTGCGTTAAATTGGCCCATCTTCGTCTTCCTCGTTAACAGGCATGTTTCAGTCTTCTCTGGGTTAACATTGAGACCTCTGGGTCCAGCTCAGTCATATGTCATATGCAAGACCCTTTTGGACCCTTTTAAAAAATTGCAAATTTTTCCCATGAACATTCCACTAACGAACAGGGGCAAACATCTCACATATCAATGAGTGCAGTCCGATTCAAGTTTTTAAGCTCACTGATAAAGAGCCTCCTTCTTATTGCCGAGTCCGAACGGACTTCCGCAGTGCGACACCTCTTTGGGGAGAAGTTTTATATGGCATAGTACCTCACAAATGTTGCCACCATTAAGAGGGGAAAACCACCGCTGAAAATTTTTTCTTTTTTTTCATAGGCGGACATGCTAACCTCTGTGCTACGGTGGCCTCCCTCCTCAGTCAGCATCCGTAATAGGTCATTTATGGTGAACACCCATAGGATTGCCGATAAAATGCCCCCCTGTGGCGTGCCACTTTCTCCCTTATATTTATACCATGGGACACACAATTTATCCACCTGTTCCTTAGCATATGGTTTGTCCAGTCTCTAAGGACCGGGTCCACCTGGTACTGGTCTAAGGATAGGATCAGTGTGTCGCTCCGCACATTGTTAAAAGCCCCCTCGATTTCAATGCATAGCGCCAGGGTGTACGTTTTGGCATCGAAGGATTCTTCTATTTTTTGCACAACCTCGTGCAGGGCAGTCTCCACCCACCTTCCCTTGACATAGGCATGCTGTTTGTATTTGAGCAGTTCGCTGGATGTCATACTCTTTATCATGGTGTCCACAATACGTTCCATGGTTTTGAGTAGAAAGGACGTAAGGTTTATGGGTCTGTAGACCTTTAGTGTCGCATAACTTGCCTTGCCGGGCTTGGGTATAAACACCACCCTTGCCTCCTGCCAGGCTTTCGGAGTATATGAAAGTCCTAGGCACACTGTGATAGACAGATAGTAAGACATAAAGATAAAAAAATCCCAAAAAACGTGAAGCGGATTTTCTTAGAAGATCCGTTTCTATACGAAGGCCTTTATTTCTTCCCCCAAATAGAATCCCTAATGTTTAATAGCCCCTTATAAGAAACGGCTTTCACTCAATGCCTAACATTACTGATTCTGCTACTGTGCATTGCTTTATATAACTGTCTGATAGTCTTCTTGATCTAGAGGATATCCTTTGAACCGCAGAACTTTTCGTTTAAGATAATTGATTATAGGAAAAACATGTTGAATAGGGTTTGAGGGTCCATCACAGCCATAGCTTATGAAGTTCCAACCTGACATCTCCGGATCTTGATTGCCTATCCCCTTGGTGGTAATGTTTTTGTTGTTTGCTTGTGGAGTTAGCGATGCTTAACAAACTCCTGTAGTTGGGAAGATCATTCCGATATAAAGAAACAATCGCCTTGGGAATGTGATGGTTATTGGTTATTTAAAGGCGCTAATAACACGCCTAGTCATATCGAGTATGATAGGCAGTCAGTATTTAAGCAAGCTGATACCGCCCGGCCTCTCACTGAGGCTCCCCGCACGATACCACTTGTTGTCCTCTAATGAAGTTGCAGCCAATCCGCGGAATTCCGCTATCCGCAACGAGCAAACGCGTCCATTACCAACTAGTCCAGACACGGGATCACTAAGAGCAACACAGCTGAGTACTATCGAGCATTCGATAGAAGCTCAGTTGAGTACTATCGAGCATTCGATAGTACTCAGCTGAGCTTCGCATGATAACGATGAACACCACACATATCAGAGTTCAGAGTTCCAACCCGTGTATTGCTCATAGTGATCCCGTGTCTGGACTAGTTGGTAATGGGGTTAGCTGTTGTTAAAATAGCCCTACAGACACTGCTTTGAGGACATGCAATCATGTCTTCGCTCAGGAAGGACCTTTGCTTCGTGATGGAAGTGATCCATATTAGAACCTATCGCAGTTACGAGTTCTATCATCCCATCTCTAGATGGTGCTTCTTTCCAAGTTGCAGTGGCATGGACGGAAGACTAGTAAAGCTTACTTTGAAGTATTAGATTTTCGCTACTATGACTCTCAATGTGGCTTAAGATTTTGTGCCGAATATCATCAAGCAAGGTCGGTAATGGAGATATTTAACCTATCGCAGTTGTCATTTATTATATGACGACTGTATAATAATCAGCTTATGATTCGATTTCAATGTCGCCCACCCAAACTAGAGGAATATCCCGTTTCCCTTTACTGACCTACGATTTTTTTCTTACACACAAGTGGAGATTAAAACATTACAAACTAAATTTCGTGCGAATCGGTTGACTTTTATAGTATTATCGCCCCTATAAGTGTATATCGGGCGATCTATATATACGGGAGCGTTATGTAAATCTTAACCGATTTTTTTCAAAATTCATAGCGTTTGTCTTTTGGGCTAAAAAAAAGTGATATACGCAAAATTTCGTGATGATTGGGATACAAATGCGATCTCCAAATTAATTAAAAACAAGTAAAAGCGTGTTAAGTTCGGCCGGGCCGAATCTTGCATACCCTCCACCATGGATCGCATTTGCCGAGTTCTTCTCCCGGCATCTCTTCTTAGGCAAAAAAGGACATAAGAAAAGATTTGCTCTGCTATTATTATGTTATTACATGTTCGAGACCTGTGTAAAATGTCAGCCAATTCGAATAAGAATTGCGGCCTTTGGGGGCTCAAGAAGTAAACTAGAGAGATCGATTTATATGGGAGCTGTATCGAGCTATAGACCGATTCAGATCATAATAAACACGTATGTTGATGGTCATGAGAGGATCCGTAGTACATAATTTCTGGCAAATCGGATAATAATTGCGACCTCTAGAAGCTCAAGAAGTCAAGATCCAGATCGGTTTATATGGCAGCTATATCAGGTTATGAACCGATTTGAACCATACTAGGCACAGTTGTTGGATATCACAACAAAACACGTCGTGCAAAATTTTATTCTAATCGAATAAGAATTGCGCACTCTAGAGGCTCAAGAAGTCAAGACCCAATATCGGTTTATATGGCAGCTATATCAGGTTATGGACCGATATGAACCATACCTGGCACAGTTGTTGGATATCATAACAGAACACGTCGTGCAAAATTTTATTCTAATCGAATAAGAATTGCGCACTCTAGAGGCTCAAGAAGTCAAGACCCAAGATCGGTTTATATGGCAGCTATATCAAAATATGGACCGATATGGCCCATTTACAATACCAACCGACCTACACTAATAAGAAGTATGTGTGCAAAAATTTCAAGCGGCTAGCTTTACTCCTTCGGAAGTAAGCGTGCTTTCGACAGACAGACGGACGGACGGACGGACAGACGGACGGACATGGCTAGATCGACATAAAATGTCGCGACGATCAAGAATATATATACTTTATGGGGTCTCAGACGAATATTTCGAGTAGTTACAAACAGAATGACGATATTAGTATACCCCCCATCTTATGGTGGAGGGTATAACAAATAAAAGCGTGCTTAGTTCGGCCGGGCCGAATCTTATATACCCTCCACCATAGATCGCATTTGTCGAGTTCTTTTCCCGATATCTCTTTTCTTTCTTCTTTTTTCTATACTATTGGAGCTATATCCAGCTAGAGTCCGCTTCGGACCATAATTAATATGGATGTTAGAGACAATAGTAGAAGTCATTGTGTAAAATTTCAACCGTGTAAGAAATGCGCCCTCTAGCGGCTCAAGAAGTAAAATAGAGAGACCCTTTTATATGGTAGCCGTATTAGGCTATAGACCGATTCGGACCATATTTGACAAGTATGTTGAAGGTCATGGGAGAACCCGTTGTACAAATTGCTGCCAAATCGGATAATAAATACGCCCTCTGAAGGCTGAAGAAGTCAAGATCCCAGATCGGTTTATATTGCAGCTATATCAAGTTATGGAACGATTTGAACCATATTTAACACTGTCTTGATCGTCATGATAATTTAAGTCGATCTAGCCATGTCCGTCCGTCCGCCTGTCGAAATCACGCTAACATTCGACGAGTAATATTTTGCATGATATGTTTCTTTGAGACTTCCAACAACTGTTCTAAGTATGATCTAAATCAGTCTATAACCGATCTGGGGTCTTGACTTCTTGAGCCTCTAGAGGGCGCAATTCTAATCCTAATTGGCTTAAATTTTGCAAGGTATGCTAAGTATGGTTGAAATCAGTCTATAACCTGATGTAGCTGCCATATAAACCGATCTTGAATCTTGACTTCTTGAGCCTCTAGAGGGCGCAATTCCCATCCAATTAAGCTGAAATTATGCATGAAGTGTTTTATTTTCACTTGCAACAACTGTCTCAAGTATGGTCTAAATCAGATAATATCCTGCCATATAAACCGATCTCCCGATAAGACTTCTTGGGCTTCTAGAGGGCACAATTCTTATACAATATGGTTGCAATTTTGCATATGTCGTTTTGGTAGGACTTCCAACAACTGTTCTAAGTATGGTCTAAATCGGTATATAACCTGATATAGCTGCCATATAAACCGATCTCCAAGTTTGACTTTTTGAGCTTTTGAAGGGTGCCATTATTACTCCATTTGCCTGTAATTTTGCAGGTGGTATTTTTCTATGACTGGTGTTCTTAGATGGGAGGTATACTAATTTCGTCATTCTGTTTGTAACTACTCGATATATTCGTCTGAGACCCCATAAAATATACATATTCTTGATCGTCGCGACATTTTATGTCGATCTAGCCATGTCCGTCCGTCCGTCCGTCTGCCTGTCGAAAGCACGCTAACTTCCGAAGGAGTAAAGCTAGCCGCTTGAAATTTTGCACAAATAATTCTTATTAGTGTAGGTCCGTGCCGAATTTGGGTAGTTATGTTATCCAATTTTCACCGGATTGTGACGAAATGGGGTTACATATATATCCGAGGTGGTGGGTATCTAAAGTTCGGCCCGGCCGAACTTAATGCCTCTTTACTTGTTTTCGTTTGAAATACGGTTGATGGGAAATTAACGATGGTATAATTTATAAATTTTCTTTACTACCCAATTAGGATGAGGGAAAATAAATAAATTTTTAAGTATTTATAGTGCGGCGACCCTATTGACCAGATGCTTCATCATTATACTTTCATGTTAAATCCTTCTTGACAATTTAATCTTTGGAATCGTCAGCCAACCAACCAACGAGACAGTCAGTTGGTCCCTGATGTCACTTCTTCAACGTTGACACACATGAAAAGCGTGGCAGTTATGGTTATGGTAATCGCTGGTTGCTTCTTCTTGGGTGGGTGGGTGTAACTTTATTATGAAAATCACAAATCACGTAACGTGCCGCATGTTGTCAACAATTTAATTTCATTATCATCACGCTGTTGTGTCATAATTGTTTGTCCATGGAAAGCAAATTTCAATTTTGTCAAAAAAAAAAAACAGGGAGAGCAATGAAAGAAAGACGAACTGGAAAAGTGACACACAGACAGACAGACACATGGCAGTGTCAATGTATAACATTAAAAATATTGTACAAGTGTTAATTTAATTCATGCCCTCTCTTTAAGGAGCTGATATTCTTCTATACTCAATTTCTATAGCAAAACGAAGGAAATTCAAATAAATAGTTCTCCCCCATTTTTGGCAAGTATTCAATTTTTGGCTTCAATTTTGCGCACCAACACTTTTTGCCTTTGAAATATCTTCAAACCCAACTGAAGACCAAGGTTTTGGAGTTTTGTAAACTTTTAAACATTTAGTCGCTTTGATTTTTTTTCCTTCCTCCTCTTCCCCATTTATAACATTTGTCTTAAAAATGACATTCACCATCGAAGTGGGCATGAATTGTGTGTTTAGATGATTTACGAGCATTTCGGTAAGTAATGTCCAAATTTAAACCGGCAGGACAATGGGAAGTCCTAAATAGTCTTGTGTTTAGATTTGGTCATTGGTTGCTAGTTTTTTTTCGTTTTTGTTGTTGGTGTTGGCAATTTATGGCTAGAGTCAGACTGTTGGGCCATTGAGGCATATTCAAGTGCACCATAACAACAACAGCAACTTAGGAAAGTTAAAAATAAAACTAAGCTCGAAGGCTGCACGAGGTATGCGGAGGGGGGAGGGCAACAACGCAAAAAGCAAACGAGCCATAAATAAGAGTATTTTGGCACGCTGACCTAACCGGAAACGGAATCTAGCCGGAGGTAACGGTGTCCAATCGTCTCCGGCCGAGAAGCCGCAAACGTAAGCTTTTGTAGAAATGCTTTCGCACACACACACAAACATTCGCAAATACACCTACAGACAACTTTCTCATGTTGGGGATACACAAAGTCCATATTAATGTGGGGTTTCTGAAGTGTCCGAGTAATAATAAAAATTATTCTACTTTAAATATGGGTATAAAATTTTCGTATTTAAAACAAGTAAAAATGCATTAAGTTCGTCGGGTATATACGTAAACCACTTTTCGTCAAAATCCGGTGAAAAATGCATTCCTTATGCCCCCATAGCAGCTTTAACGAAACATGTTCCAATGTGGACCAAATACTAATAAGTACAAGTCATTGTTCAATTGTGTATAACAAAATATTGGTCCTTTTAGTAGCTATATCTAAAAATAAACGGATCCGAACCATACCCGACACGGATCTCGAAAAGTCTAACATCAGTCACCGTGTCAAATTTCAGTGAAATCGGAATATAAATGCGCCTTTTACGGGGCCAAGGCTTTAAATCGAGATATCGGTCTATATGGCAGCTATATCCAAATCTGGGCCAAATTGCAGAAAAATGTCGAAGAGCCTAACACAACTCACTGTCCCAAATTTCAGCAAAATTGGAATATAAATGCGCCTTTAATGGGGCCAAGACTTTAAATCGAAAGATCGGTCTATATGGCAGCTATATCCAAATCTGGATCGACCTGGGCCAAATTGCAGAAAAATGTCGAAGAGCCTAACACAACTCACTGTCCCAAATTCCAGCAAAATCGAATTATAAATGTGGCTTTTATGGGTCTTAGACCCTAAGTAGGCGGATCGGTCTATATGACAGCTATATCCAAATCTGGACCGACCTGCTATATCCAAATCTTGACAGATGTCGAAGGGCCCAGCACAACTCACTGTACCAAATTTCAGCAAAATCGGATAATAAATATGGCTTTTATGGGCCTAAGACCCTAAATCGAGGGATCGGTCTATATGGGGGTTATATCAAGATATAGTCCGATATAGCCCATCTTCGAACTTAACCTGCTTATGGACAAAAAGTGAGTCTGTGCAAAGGTGCAGCACAATATCTCTATTTTTAAAGATTGTAGCGTGATTTCAACAGACAGACGGACAGACAGACGGATAGACAGACAGACGGACAGACAGACGGACAGACAGACGGACAGACAGACGGACAGACAGACGGACAGACAGACGGACAGACAGACGGACAGACAGACGGACAAATAGACAGACGGACGGACGGACGAACAGACAGACGGACAGACAGACAGACAGACGGACAGACAGACGGACAGACAGACGGACAGAGAGACAGACGGACAGACAGACAGACGGAAAGACAGACGGACAGACAGACGGACAGACAGACCAACAGACCGACAGACAGACAGACCAGCAGACCGACAGACAGACCGACAGACAGACTGACAGACAGACCGACAGACAGACCGACAGACAGACAGACAGACAGACAGACAGACAGACAGTCAGACAGACAGACAGACAGACAGACAGACGGACAGACAGACAGACAGACAGACAGACAGACAGACAGACAGACAGACAGACAGACAGACAGACAGACAGACAGACAGACGGACAGACAGACGGACAGACAGGCGGACAGACAGACGGACAGACAGACGGACAGACAGACAGACGGACGGACAAGGTTAGATCGTTTTAGATTTTTACGCTGATCAAGAATATACTGGGTTGCCCAAAAAGTAATTGCGGATTTTTTAAAAAAAAGTAAATGCATTTTTAATAAAACTTAGAATGAACTTTAATCAAATATACTTTTTTACACTTTTTTTCTAAAGCAAGCTAAAAGTAACAGCTGATAATGGACAGAAGAACGAATGCAATTACAGAGTCACAAGCTGTGAAAAATTGGTCAACGCCGACTATATGAAAAATCCGCAATTACTTTTTGGGCAACCCAAATATATACCTTATAGGGTCGGAAATGGATATTTCGATGTGTTGCAAAGAGGACGTTGTCCTGTAAGTCGTTGGTAGCGTGCCTCTCTTCTCCGCTTAAGACAGAATGGATTCCAAAGACTCCACTGGTGCATCGGTAGTATCAGGTCGTAGTATGTTGTCTGCTATTGAAATCGAGGATAATCGAGTGGCTGAGCCTGGAAAGAAAAGTGACAAATCCCAAGAGCCTTAGACGAAGATTCCTCATTCAGGTCTTGAGAACAATACCAATCGCATCTTATATTAAAACGCTTGCCATTTGTCTAAGTCATTGTTAGTCGATGGCCACGTATTTGGATAAACATGGAGTTTTTTTTTTTGACTTGACTTCTTGAGCTCGTAATCTCCAACATTGAATATATTAAAACCCCTTATACCCATTCTAAATCTTATGCAATATGTTTTATATTTTCAAAAAGAACTTCATTCATATCTAGCCAACCCTTCATTCATATTTATTTCCCAAACTAATCTATTCCCCCTATTTGGCCTGGACACTTCACAAAACAATAGGAAGAACTTTTATGAAGATTCCATATATTTTTCAACTCAACGATTGACTGCAATTAACCTGTCAATAGAATTTATGTGTCTGTCTAACTCTTCGGCAAATGCCACTGCCACAGTCGATATAAAAAATATTCCATTAATTGGCACCAAATAAAAATCTAGAACTCACACTCTCACCCAGGGACTGGCAGACCAAGTTTTCACATGGAAATTGTTGCAAATAAAGCACTGTGTGCGTGAGCTACTGCGTGCCTTTATTGCACATTATCTCAAGGGTCTCTTATTACTCTAAAACAGGACATGCAACATATTGTGATTGTCATGCAGAGATTTAGACATTAGTATCGACTGCCAGTCAGCCAGCCAACTTCTGTCTGAGTTTATCCCAAGGGAAAATCGTGGGAAGTTGTTGATCTTTTCCAAGTTCTCCAGAGGGTGGTACGCAAGTAACCGCACCATAATTTATTGCTGCAGAAAAAAGGACAACAAACAACAACGAAGAAAAAAAACGCACACTTCAACTGATGTTGCCTGCCATTCGTTTGGTGGCGTTGCACACGTTGCTCAAAGCACGCGTTATTCCCAATAAAATGAATTAAAAACGGCAGCGGTAACTTGTGAGTCCAACGACCGAGTTCATATTCGCATTGGCGTTAATTGTTTGTTTGTTGTCATTGTCATTTAAGTGCTGGGGTGGGTTTGACTTTGAGCTCTTTGTCTCAGGGCAATCATCATGGACAAAGTGTGTGAAGAGGCACAGTATTTTGAGAACTCGATTTTTTCATTTAGGAATTTACCACATCATCTTAACATAATCATAGATGTGTCATTACCCTCAGCAATACCTGGGGCTTAAAAATAAGTACTTATTGATGGCAATATCTCTGGCATAACCAGTAATACAAGAGAACATAAAACGAGAGAGCAAGAAAATAAATTATAAAGACAAAATGTTTGAATGTTTTGTCCACTCCAAAAGAGCTACCGTGTGAATAAATACTTACTACTTGGGACATCACCGTATAAAAGTAATTCAAAGGGATGTTAAAAAAGAAGTTTCATTTTGCTTTGGTATAATGACATTTTTTTTGCTGGGTAAATTCACAAGGAAATTCGGAGACTCCTTAATTATTTCTTACTCAACGTGCTCGATAAAATATTGCAACTGGCATCTCTTAAAATGGGGTCATACTAAAGGTACCCCTGGGGACGTTGAGCCCAGTGCAGTAAGAAGACAAAACAAGTAAGAGCGTGCTAAGTTCGGCCGGGCCGAATCTTATATACCCTCCACCATGGATCGCATGTGTCGAGTTCTTTGCGCGGTAAGTTGAAGGCCATAGTGGAAGTAATTGGGTAATATTTCGGTCCATTTGGATAAGAATTCCGCCTTGTAAGGGCTCAAGAAGTATAATCAGGAGATCGCTTTATGTGAGACCATATTAGACACGTACGTTTAAAGTCATGGGAAAAGCCGTTGTACAAAAGTTAAGCCAAATCGGATAAGAATTGCGCCCTCTAGAGGCTTAAGACGTCAAGATCTCAGATCGGATTATATGGCAGCTATATCACGTTATGCACCGATTTGAACCATACTTAACACAGTTTTTGAAAGTCATAACGAAACACCTCATGCAAGTCATAACAGCATACTTAATGCACATTTTTAGCCAAATCGGATAAGAATAGCGCCCTCTAGTGGCTAAAGAATTTAAGATCCGCGATAGGTTTATATGACAGCTATATCTGGTTATGGACCGATTTAAACCAAACATAGCACAATTATTGGAAGTCAAAACGAAACACCTCATGCAAGTCATAACAAAACACTTCATGCAGAATTTCAGCCAAATCGGATAAGAATTGCGCCCTCTAGAGGCCTAAGAAGTCAAGATCCCAGATCGGTTTATATGGCGGCTATATCTGGTTATAAACCGATTTGAACCTAATCTAGTACAATTGTCAGCAACATTACTAATTTCTTTAGTTTAGAATCGAAACACTGTGCCACTTTACACTGTTTCCAATATTGCCGGTATATGAGAACCACTGAGTCTTTATGTGAGACACATAAACTTGTCAGTATATCTCTCTCACACACTCTCATTAAGGTGGCAATACTTAATTTAAAATTGAAAAAAAAGGAATACGGAAACGGAAAATGGCATTCTACTAAGGACGCCCTTGCATGTATCACTCAAGCTGCTGCGGCCGCTGCTGTTACCACAGTTAAGAACTATCAACTATCGCCACAGTCAATGCTGTTGACATTGTTACCCTGATTGCCGTTAACCGATGGTAATTGGAGAAGTCAAGAGTTTTTGGTGCCACGTATTTATTATTGTTACCCCATCCTTCTATGCCCCTTTCGTAAGGGTAATGCATGGTTGTATCTCTTGCGCTCAATTATGAGTTGCATTGTTTGTTGTGTTGTGGTGTCGTGTGTGTTCCTTTTGATAGGCATTTAAGGTAGACACCAGACAATGTCAATATGTTAAAGGTCTACGGCTGTCCTTTGATTGAGATCGCTAACATTTTTGATAATTTGTTTCGTTTTTTTTTTTTTGTTGCGGTGGGAGAATTGTTTGATGGTGTATTTTTTATGTTTTTCATAATGGTGGGAAAATTTGTAAGGGTAAAAAATTTTTTTTTTTTTTGATTTTATCAGTGATTGCAAATTGTCAAATACTATCCCGAGACACCAAATCTACAGTCAAACCTAGATGTTATGCTAGCAAGTCAGTTGTACAATGTACATGCGCATAAGCCGCAGAAAACAGGCCCTTTTTTCAAAAAGCTAATCTGAACTCCACTGGTGCATTTAGGATAACCAGGCAAGAACACCAGAAAAAACTCTCTCTGACGACATTTAAGAGGTATTTAGCCATATAAGGCTTCCCTACTATGTAGTGTCGATCTGCAGCACTCCCTTCGGACCCAGCAATAAAAAAGAGATCACTTTTATTTGACCTTAACATTGAATCCGATAGCATTCATTGATAGGAGCGAAATAACCTAGCTGTTTTCATTTGGATTCTTATATTTAGAGTCAAGTAACTGGGAGAAAGCCCCTACCGCAAAAACGACCCATGAGAGCATGATGGTGATTGTAAGATTTTCTGCTTCTATAGCCATATCGGCCGTTCGGACTCGGCTATAAAATGGAGGTCCCTTATCATTGAGCTTAAAACATGAAACGGGCTGCACTCATTGACATGAGATAAGTTTGCCCCCGTTCCTTAATGGAATGTTCATGGGCAAATTTGCATTTGCCATATCGGATGAAAGATATATATGGGTGCTATATGTGTAAATCTGGCCCGATTTAGAGGAAATTTTGTACACATACTGGATCGTCAAAAAATACACCTAAGGCAAAATTTTGTTAAGATTCCACATAATTGTGGCTTCTACAGCCTTAAGAGATCATATCCGATGAAAACTTGAAGCTATATCTCAATCTTAACCGATTTTGATGAAACTTAACACACACATCTAAGACGTCAAATGAAACACCACAAACTAAATTTTGTAAGGATCGGCGACAAATTGTGATTTCAACAGCCTTGAAAGGCCATAACCGATGAAAGATATATATGGAAGCTATATCTGAATCTGAACCGATTTTAAGAATTTTGCACACGAATTAAGAAATTTTGTAATGATCGGACCAAAATTGTGGCGACACATTTTAAGTCGTCGTATGAAACACCAGGCGTAAAATTTTGAAAAGTTCGGACCAAAGTTGTGGCTACTACACCCTTAAGAAGCAATATCGGATGAAAGATACATATGGGAGCTATATATGAACCAAAACCCATTTTGTTTAGCATCAATAGCGTTCGACCCTGGACCAAAAAAAGTGAATTCTGCTAAATTTTATAAGAATCGAACAACAAATGTGACCCGTACCTTGATCACAAGAACACATGGACAGACAGACGGACATAGCTAAATCAAATCAGGACGTAGTTCTTAGCCGATCGGTATACTTATCAACGGGTCATACTCTTCTCCTTCTTAGCGATATAAATAAATGCACAAATTTATAATACCCTGTACCACAGTGGTGGTGGTTTAAACATGCCTTTATACCCATGCTTTTTATACCCACCACCGAAGGACGGGGGAATATTCATTTTGTCAACACATCGAAATATCGTTTTCCGACCCTTAAAAGTAAGTATCTATTTTTGATCGGCGTATAAATCTGAGATGATGTAACCATGTCCGTGCGTCCGTCAGTCCATCCGTCTGTCCGTCCATATGTCCGTCCGTCTGTCCGTCCGTCCGTCTGTCCATCCGTCTGTCCGTCCGTCTGTCCGTCCGTCTGTCCATCCGTCTGTCCATCTGTCTGTCCATCCGTCTGTCCGTCCTTCTGTCCATCCGTCTGTCCATCCGTCTGTCCGTCTGTCTGTCCATCCGTCAGTCCGACCGTCTGTCCGTCCGTCTGTCTATTGAAATCACGCTCCAGTTTTTAAAAGTAGACATATTGAGCTGAAACTTTGCACAGATTTTTTTTTGCCCATTAACAGGTTAAGTTCGAAGATGGGCTATATCGGACAACATCTAGATATAGCCCCCATATAGACCGATCCGCCGATTTAGGGTCTTAGGTCCGATTTTGCTGAAATTTGGGTCAGTGAGTTGTGTTAGGACCTTCGACATCCTTCTTCAATTTGGCCTAGATCGGCCTAGATTTGGATATAGCTGCCATATAGACAGATCCGCCGATTCAGGGTCTAAGGCCCATAAAAGCCACATTTATTATCCGATTTTGCTGAAATTTGAGACAGTGAGTTGTGTATGGCCCTTCGGCATCCAAATTCAATTTGGCTTAGATCGGTCAATGTTTGGATATAGCTGCCATATAGACCGATCTCTCGATTTAAGGTTATTGGTCCATAAAAAGTGCACTTATTGTCCGATGTCGTCGAAATTTGCGACAGTGAGTTAAGTTAGGCCCTTCGACATTGTTCTTCAATTTGGCTCAGATCGGTCCAGTTTTGGATATAGCTGCCACATAGACCGATCTCTCGATTTAAGGTTTTGGACCCATAAAAGGCGCATTTATTGTCCGATATCACCGAAATTTGGGACAGTGAGTTGTGTTAGGCTCTTTGAAATTTTTCTGCAACTTGGCCCAAATCGATTCAGATTTGGATATAGCTGCCATATAGACCGATATCTCGGTTTATAGTCTTGGCCCCATAAAAGGCGCATTTATAATCCGATTTCACTACAATTTGACACAGTGACTTATGTCAGGCTATTCGACATCCGTGTCGTTTATGGTTCACATTGGTTTATTTTTAGATATTGCTACTAAGGAGACCAACATTTTTTTATAAACAATTGAACAATGTCCTGTACTTATTAGTATTTGGTCCAAATCGAAACATATTTCGATATAGCAGCTATGGGGCATAAGGTATGCATTTTTCACCGGATTTTGACGAAAAGTGGTTTACATATATAACCGAGGTGGTGGGTATGCAATTAACTGCAACGCTTGTAGATCATTGAATTTTTTTTTATCAAAATGCGTGCTCTGTTAAGAATGTTCATCGCCCGCATCTTCCCTTTTTACGAAGAAGCTCATTTTTGGCTCAATGGGTATGTAAATAAGCAGAATTATCGATTTTGGAGTGAAGATCAGCCAGAGGCAGAGCTACCAATTCATCCTGCTTGGTGCGGTTTATGAGCTGGTGGCATCATTGGACCGTACTTCTTCAAAGATGATGCGAATTGTAACATTACTGCGAGTGGTGAGCGCTACTGTGAGATGATATCCAACTTTTTTTTGCCCATAATGCAAGACCTTGACTTAGATAACATGTGGTTTCAATAAGACGGCGCCACATGCCACACAGCACGCGTAACAATGGACTTATTGAGAGGCGAGTTCGGTGAACATTTCATTTCACGATCGGGACTGGTCAATTGGCCGCCTAGATCGTGCGATTTAACGCCTTAAGACATTTTTTGTGGGGCTATGTTAAAGCTCATGTCTATACTGGCAAGCCCGCTTCAATTGACGCATTGGAAGACATTGGAAGAAGATTTAAATCGAGAAATCGGTCTATATGGCAGCTATATCCAAATCTGAACCAATCTGGGCCAAATTGAAGATGGATGTCGAGAGGCCTAACGCATTCCACTGCCCCAAAATTTCAGCAAAATCGGATAATAAGTGTGGCTTTTATGGGCCAAGACCCTAAATCGGCGGATCAGTCTATATGGGGGCTATATCAAGATATAGTCCGATATAGCCCATCTTCGAACTTAACCTGCTCATGGACAAGGAAAAGAATCTGTGCAAAGTTTCAGTTCAATATCTCTATTTTTAAGGATTGTAGCGTGATTTCAGCAGACAGACGGACGGACATGGCTAGATCGTCTAAGATTTTTACGCTGATCAAGAATATTTATAATTTATAGGGTCGTAAACGGATATTTCGATGTGTTACAAACAGAATGACGAAACTAGTAAACCCCCATCTTTCGGTGGTGGGTGTAACAAATGGTATGTGAAAGTAAAATACGAATTACAAAATTAGTCGCTTAACTTGCCTTCAAATATCTACGTCTATGTGCTATGAAAAACTATTCGCAGTTATGTTCCATTATCATGTTTTCCCCTTCCGCACAGTAATTATGACAATCCAAAAAAAGTGAAAACCATCGCTAACTATATTTGTAGAACAGAATTTTTTCTCACAATTTCCAGATTAAAAGTCAAAACACGAATTTACAAGGGTGAATTGAATTGGCGGCACAGCGTTAGGCATCTAAGCAGACCATTAAGTTGTAGCCACACCAACATAATGTCCAATTCATCTGACCATGGAGAACTTTTGCACGGTACAATGCATGCAAGTCAATAGAAGGCACACTTTGGTCGCAAGGGTCAGTCAGTTAGTCAGCCCGAAATGACCGAAAAGAAAACTTTAATGTTTTCCTTATGATGTATGAGCGTCAATACATGCGCGGTTCACACACTAACCAACAATTTTGGAGTTGTACTCTACAGTACAACGTTCGTGCGTTTATTTCTTGCGTATGGGAGAATGTTTTGGTGTAAATATTTTCATTCATGGCCCTCTTTCGCAGTTCACTTAGTCTGTGATATACCATTTTTTTTTTTGGGGTGGGGGGGAGGAGAGTACCAATAGCAATAATAACAACAATAAGGACTATTGCCAAACATTGCCAGGCACCAGTTACAATCATAATAATAACAACAAAAGCACAAGTCACTGTCATTATCATCATCATCATCATCATAGTCGTTGTAGTCGTGAACTCCGATTGACTTCATCCCTCTTAACTTTGAACCATTAAGGCTTTTGTGTTGTTGCCGCCACGCTACTGCCATTACTCTGTATTGGGTGCGTGATTTTGGCCGAAAATTGTACACACAATTTTATCATAAATCACTCTTGTCGATGGCTGCGATAGCATTTGATGTTGATGTTAACATACAATGAGATAATCGAACCATAAACTATACCAAAGGTCTGAGGTATGAGAACTTTCTCTGAATGAGATGTCTGGGGGATTAGCATCAAACTAATTTGCCAAAAGGGCGATAGTTAAGAGAAAATCTTAAGAAAAAAAAATTATTTCCAAAAATTGGCATCTTTTTAAATTTATCAAAAATTTACAAATAGAGAAATTACTATTACTTTCTACACCATTGCCAAATACTGTCCAAATCAAAGCTATATAGACCGATCCTACAATCGAATTCTTGAGCATATAAAAAGTAAATTTTTGCCTAAGACGCTGAGCGCCTGCTTTCGAATCCTGGCGAGAACATCAGAAACAACAAGTAAGTTCGGCCGAACTTTGGATACCCACCGGTCCAATTTGGACCAAATTCGACACGAATGTTGAGAGGTCTAATTAGTACAAGTCATTGTTCAATTTTGTAGAACAAAATATTGGTCTTTTTGGTAGCCATATCCAAATATAGACCGATCTGAACCATATACGACAGTGTGTCAAATTTCAGCGAAATGAGAATATAAATGTGCTTTTTATGGGGCCAAGACTTTAATCGAGTGATCGGTCTATATGGCAGCTATATCCAAATCTGGACCGATCTGAGCCAAATTAAGGAAGGCAGTCGAAAGACCCAACACTGCCCCAAATTTCGGCAACATCGGACAATAAATGCGCCTTTTATGGGTCCAAAACCTTAAATAGAGAGACCGGTCTATATGACAGCCATATCCAAATCTGAACCGATCTGGGCCAAATTGCAGAAAGTTCTTGAAGGGCCTAACGCAACTCATTGTCCCAAATTTCGGCGAAATCGGACAATAAATGCGCCTTTTATGGTCCGAAAACTTTATATCGAGAGATCGGTCTATATAGCAGCTATATTCAACTCTAGCCCGATCTGGGCCAAATTGAACAAAAAAATATTGAAAGGCCTAACACAACTCACTGTCCCAAATTTCGGCGATATCGGACAATAAACTCGCCTTTTACGGGCCCAAAACTTTATATCGAGAGATCGGTCTATATGACAGCTATATTCAAATCTGGACCCATCTGTGCCATATTGCAGAAAGATGTAGAGGAGCTTAACTTAACTCACTGTTCCAAATTTCGGCGAAATCGGACAATAAATGCGTTTTTTATGGTCCGAAAACTTTATATCGAGAGATCAGTCTATATGGCAGCTATATCCAAATCTGGACCGATCTGAGCCAAATTGAAGAAGGATGTCGAAGGGCCTAACACAACTCACTGTCCCAAATTTCAGCAAAATCGGATAATTAATATGGCTTTTATGGGCCTTAGACCCTAAATCGGCGGATCGGTCTATATGGCAGCTATATCCAAATCTGGACCGAACTGGGCCAAATTGAAAAAGGATGTCGAAGGGCCTAACACTACTCACAATCCAAAATTTTGGAGAAATTGGACAATAAATGCGCCTTTATGGGCCCAAGACCTCAAATCGAGAGATCGGTCTATATGACAGCTATTTCCACATTTTGACCGATCTGTGCCATATTACAAAAAGATGTTGAGGGCCTTAGCACAACTCACTGTCCCACATTTCGGCGAAATCGGACAATAAACTCGCCTTTTATGGGCCCAAAACCTTGAATCAAGAGATCAGTCCATATGGCAGCTATATCCAAATCTGGACCGATCTGGGCCAATTTGAAGAAGGATGTCGAAGGGCCTAACACAACTCACTGTCCCAAATTTCAGCAAAATCGGATAATAAATGTGACTTTTATGGGCCTTAGACTCTAAATCGATAGATCGTTCCAAATGGCAGCTATATCCAAATCTGGACAGATCAGGGCCAAATTAAATTAGGATGTCGTAGGTTCTACCACAACCCACTATCCCAAATTTCAGCAAAATCGGGACTTAACCTGCTTATGGACGAAAAGAGGATCTGTGCAAAGTTTCAGCTCAATATCTCAATTATTTTACCCTCCGCCATAGGATGGGGGTATACTAATTTCGTCATTCTGTTTGTAACACCTCGAAATATGCGTCTGAGACCCCATAAAGTTCATATGTTCTTGATCTCAAGTTATTTTAATTCGATCTAGCCATGTCCGTCCGTCCGCCCGTCTGTCCGTCGAAAGCACGCTAACTTTCAAAAGAGTAAAGCTAGCCGCTTGAAATTTTGCACAAAAAATTTTTACTACTGTAAGTCGGTTAGGTTCATGTTTTGCCATATAAACCGATCTTGGGTCTTGACTTCTTGAGCCTGTAGAGGGCGCAATTCTCGTCCGATTTGATTGAAATTTTGCACTTAGTGTTTTGGTATCACTTCCAACAACTGTGTTATGTATGATTCAAATCGGTTCATAATCTGGTATAGCTGTCATATAAAGCGATCTGGGATCTTGACTTCTTGAGCCAATAGAGAGCGCCATTCTCATCCGATTTGGCTGAAATTTTGCGGTTTGTTTTGAGGTGTTTTGTTATGTCTTCCAATAACCGTGCTAAGTATGGCGCAAGTCGGAACATAACCTGATATAGCTGCCATATAAACCGATCTATGATCTTGAATTCTTGAGCCCTTAGAGGGCGCAATTCTCATCCGATTTCAATGAAACGTGGTGTTTTGGTATCACTTCCAACAGCTGCGTTAAGTAAGTTCAAATCGGTTCACAATCTGCTATAGCTGTCATATAAACCAATCTTGGATCATGACTTCTTGAGCCAATAGAGCGCGCAATTCTCATACGATTTGCAGACATTTTCTATTGGGTTGCCCAAAAAGTAATTGTCGGTAATATAGTCGGCGTTGACAAATTTTTTCAACGGCTTGTGACTCTGTAATTGCATTCTTTCTTCTGTCAGTTATCAGCTGTTACTTTTCGCTTGCTTTAGAAAAAAAGTGCGCGAAATTTTGTTTACATTTGTTTGTTTGGCGTCAATTTTAATATGGGTACCACATGTATTGAAAGAAATTCATTTAACAAACCGAATCAACGCTTGTGATATGCACCTTAAACGTAATGAATTCGATCCGTTTTTAAAACGAATCATAACTGGAGATGAAAAATGGATTGTTTACAACAACGTTAGTCGAAAACGATCATGGTCCAAGCATGGTGAACCACCAGCTCAAACCACTTCAAAGGCTGATATCCACCAAAAGAAGGTTATGCTGTCTGTTTGGTGGGATTGGAAGGGTGTGGCATATTCTGAGCTGCTTCCAAGGAACCAAACGATTAATTCGGTTGTTTACTGTCAACAATTGGACAAATTGAATACAGCCATCAAGGAGAAGCGACCAGAATTGGTCAATCGTAAAGGTGTCATATTCCACCAGGACAACGCTAGACCGCACACATCTTTGGTCACTCGCCAAAAACTGAGTGAGCTTGGCTGGGAACTTTTGATGCATCCACCATATAGCCCTGACCTTGCACCATCAGACTACCATTTATTTCGATCTTTGCAGAACTCCTTAAATGGTAAGACTATCGGCAATGATGAGGCTATAAAATCGCACTTGGTTCAGTTTTTTGCAGATAAAGGCCAGCATTTCTATGAGCAAAAGGTTATCGAACAAAATGGCAATTATATATTTGATTAAAGTTCATTCTAAGTTTTATTAAAAATGCATTTATTTTCTTTTAAAAAATCCGCAATTACTTTTTAGGCAACCCAATACAACGGCTTCTCTCATGACTTTCAACATACGCGTCTGAGATGGTCTGAATCGATCAATAGCTTGAAACAGCTGTCATATAAACCTATCTCCCGATTTTTGAGTTGAACTGAAATATCACACAATGACTTCTACAATGTTCAGCATTCATTTATCGTCCGAACTATAACTTGTTAAAAATCATTTCACAACATTACGCAATTTCAATAAAACCTTTAATAAAAATATCTTAATCTAGTAAAAACAAATGTTGTTCTTATCGTCACATGTTTACAACATAATCCTTTGCGTTTGATAATTCGTTGATTTGAATCCTCATTATATCAAAGCAGTGACTGTAACGAGAACACAAACTTATTTGTCCATCCCTTATACACCGATATAATTACTGTGTCCCTTCTGCATTTCCACCCTTTAGACGCTGGGAACTGTAGGTTCAAATGGCACGTTCCATGGTTGTATCCTTGTGCCTTTTCTTGATAATTCAATTGAAAATTTATTGCTCTTTGCCTACGCTGTTGTAGCCACGAAATTCTCACGCACACTTGAGTTGATCACTTTATGATCTGAGGATGATGCAGACTTTGGATGACGTAGCCTATGACGACAATGACGATGATTAGCTTCATTGTTGTGCAACAGTGTGACAAGGACTTATGTTTTTTTTTTAGCCGATGAGTATATTGTTCCCAGGCTTCTGCTACATTGGCCACCAAAATTGTCTGGGGCAGTATCAACGGGTGTTTTATTTAAATGTTTGTTGTGATTGTCTTTTTTGGTTGCCTCTTCAGCATTCATTCATCCCCCTCGTTGAATAGTCCTATACCAAGAGTACATTGCAAAATTGAAAGATGGGGTGTTTACAGCTTGTCGTGCGACTCTCTTGTCCTTTGACTACCATGCCATACCAAAGAGCGACGCCTGCATTCACGCTTTAATAGGATTAGCTCTGAAGAGCACTTATGAGTCAAATGATTAGCGCCAGTGTTTGTTGTCCTCGTGTTTATTGCTGCTGAAGAACATTTATGAGCATTAGTGTTGTTTTGATAGTGCCTTGCCAGCTTTAGCACAGATTGACAGTCAAGTCCTTTTGTTTTTGGTTTTTTTGCCACAGTGTATCAAGGATGCACCGACAATTGTTTGCAAACTTTCCCACCCAAATATCCCGCTGATAATGGAGAAGAATCATCGCTGGCTTTGGCAGCATCGTCGACATTTGACATATGAAAAAGTTCATATATAAATCCAATGATTGATATCGATTAGTTATGCCCAGGGTACTTGGCGAAGATTTATGAACACTTTGCTACGCATTTGGGATTAATGGATGTGGAATGATGTTTTTCTTGGGAACCATTTTTTTTTCAACAGAAAAGTGAAAAAAGTTTTTTTTTCGAAAAATAATTTACAAAGAAAATCACCCAGAGGGGGATATAGACCCATCGATACAATATGGGACTTAACTGCAAGCTACGGTTAAAGGTAGAGCCGAATCTTAAATATATTGGGTTGCCCAAAAAGTAATTGCGGATTTTTCATATAGTCGGCGTTGACAAATTTTTTCACAGCTTGTGACTCTGTAATTGCATTCTTTCTTCTGTCAGTTATCAGCTGTTACTTTTACCTTGCTTTAGAAAAAAAGTGTAAAAAAAGTATATTTGATTAAACTTCATTCTAAGTTTTATTAAAAATGCATTTACTTTCTTTTAAAAAAACCGCAATTACTTTTTGGGCAACCCAATAAAATTTAATTTGTGTTTATTTGTCGGTTTGTTCCGTATAGACTCAAAAACGGCTGAATCGATTACCTTCAAATTTTCACAGATTGTGCAGTTTGGTCTGAAAGGAAACATAGGCTTTATAATTTTTGATAACGGTAGGGGGGAGCGGACCCTCCCCTTGCCCCAAAAGTACCACCCAAAAATAAAAGTATACCAATTAGGACAATATGGAACTTAAATGAAAGGTATTCAGGAGTAGAGTACGAATTTTATATAAAAAATTGGATCCAAGTAACTGGGGGGCCGCCCCAGTCCCAAAACCCCTTAAAATAGGTTTATTTGACGATCATGACAATATGGGACTCAAATGAAAGGTATTCAGGAGTGGATTACGAATATGGTCACGAAGTAGGAATAGGCGTAATGATTTGTTGATAACGAAAAGGGGCGAACCCTTCCCCGTTACCACAAAAAAAAAATCAAAAGTGGACCGATAAGGACAATATGGGTATCAAATGAAAAGTATGCAGGAGTAGATAACGAATCTGGCATTCAAATTCATGTCGAAATATAGGGGGTCACCCACTACCACAAAACCGCACCAAATGGGCATATTAGCCAATCACGGATATATGCGACTCGGTTTGTTTGTTCCGTAGCTGGGAGGCCGCCCCAACCGCAAAACCCCCTAAAATAGGTTTTTTTGGACGATCATGACAATATGGGACTCAAATGAAAGGCATTCGGGAAAAGATTGTGAATATGGTCAGGAGGGAGAAATAGGCTTTATAATTTGTTGATTTCGGAAGGGGGCGGACCCTTCCCCTTTACCCAAAAACACCAACCAAAATCACAAGTCGACCAAAAAAAACAATATGGATATCAAATGAATGGTATTGAAGAGTAGAATACGAATATGGTATTAAAAATAGTGTCCAAGTACTCAGAAAGTCGCCGTAACCCCAAAATGTCTAAAAGCAGACAAATAGGTCATCCATATCAATATGGGGCTTAAATAAAAGGTATTCGGGAGTAGATTACGAATCTGGTAGGGGGTCACCCCACCTCTCAAAAACCCCCAAATGGGCATATGACCCATCATGACTATATGAGACTCGATTTGTTTGTTTGTTCTGTAGAATCAACAAAAAGGAAACATAGGTTATATAATTTCTAGATATCGAATAGTGGCTGACCCTCCAGAACCCAAAATCAAATGTGGACCGATCAGGACAATATAGGTATCAAATGAAAGGTATTGGATAGTAGAATACGAATATGGTATTAAAATTTGAGTCTAAGTACCCATCGGGCCGCCCCAACCCCAAAACTCCCCCAAACCGACATATTGGACATTCATTTCAATATGGGGCTCAAATAAAAAGTATTCGGGAATAGATTTCGAATCTGGCATACAAAATCAAATCGAATTATTGAGGGTCACGCCGCACCTCAAAAACGCCTTTAGACCCGTTATGACTAAATGATACTTGGCTGATCCGATTTTCTTAAAATTTTCGTTTGTCTGGAAGGAAGCATAGACTATACTTATTTTTAGATATCGGGTGGAGGCGGACCCTCTCCCTTACGCCAAAAACGCCTCCCCATATTCCAAAGTGGTTCGATGGATACAATTGGGTCCAAGTACCCTGCCCATGTAAACCGATCTCCCTATTTGAAATCTTGAGCCCTTAAAAGCGGCAATTTTTGTCCCATTTGGCTAAAATTTTGCTCATAGTATTTTGTTATGACGTCCAACAACTGTGCCAAGTACGGTCCAAATTGGCATGTAACCTGATATAGCTCCCATATAAACCGATCTCCCGATTTGACTTTTTGAGCCCTTGGAAGCCACAATTTTAGTCCAATTTGGCAAAAAGAGTTTGGTTGTCATGTCTGTGGAACGTTATGACTAGTCACCAAATGTTTTGAAGTGTTACAAAAGAAATGACTGAATTAGTATACCCCATCCTATACCATACTTGGCATAATAAGGGGCCGAGTTTGGAAGGGCCAAACTACCCCCTAAAACCACCACAGTTGTTTTCAAAAACCCAAATCTCAGAAATAGATGCCCCGATTCAAAAGGAAATATTCCTTACAAATATTATGAATGAATTTTGAGTCAAGTGCATCCTAGGGGAACGCCCCACCCCAAACCCCACCCAAACGAACATGTTTACCAATTGGTAAACAATATGGGTATGAAATAAAAGGTATTTGAATGTTGAGTACGAAATTTTGCACCAATTGCTGCTAAATTTCGTACTGGAGGCCACCGTAGCGTAGTGGTTAGTATGTCCGCCCATAACGCTGAATGCGAGAATCCTGCGAGAACATTGAAAAATTTTCAGCGCTGGTTTTCCCTTCCTAATGCTGGCATTTGTGAGGTACTACGCCATGCGTAGAAGCCATGTAAAAACTTCTCTCCACAGAGGTGTCGCACTGCGGCACGCCGTTCGGACTCGACTTTCAAAGGCGGTACCCTATCTTTGAGCTTAGACTTAAATCGGATTGCAGTCATTGATATGTGAAAAGTTTGCCCCAGTTCCTTAATGGAATTTTTATAAGCAAATTTGCATTTGCAATACTTGACATTTAAGAAAAGTCATGAAAAAATAGGTCACCGTAGCACAGAGGTCCGATTAAAGTTTAAACTCAACAATAAGGGGCCTCCTTTTTATAGCCGAGTCCAAACGGCGTGCCGCAGTGCGACACCTCTAAGTTTTACATAGCATAGTACCTCACAAATGTTGCCAGCATTAGGAGGGGAAAACCACCGCTGAAAATATTTTTCTGATGGTCTCGGTAGAATTCGAACCCAGGCGTTCAGCGTCATAGGTTTCGAATCCTGCCGAGACCATCAGAAAAATATTTTAAGCGGTGGTTTTCCCCTCCTAATGCTGGCAACATTTGTGGGGTACTATGCCATGTAAAACTTAGAGGTGTCGCACTGCGGCACGCCGTTTGGACTCGGCTATAAAAAGGAGGCCCCTTATCATTGAGTTTAAACTTTAATCGGACTGCACTCATTGATATGTGAGAAGTTTGGGCCAGTTCCTTAATGAAATGTTTATAAGCAAATTTGCATTTGCTATACTTAACTTTTAAGGAAAGTCATTGAAAAATATCATAAGCCTATTGTTCTGGAAAACAATTGTTAATAATATCTTCCTTTGAGGTTGAATGTGCTCAAGATTAATATTCCTTTGTTGCGTATATGGGATTACTTTAACTTCAATGCGAACTAACAACCACCTTGCAACGCCATCTACTGGCACTTGCCAGCACAATAGGTAAGCTCATGGTGACTGTCTAGGATAAGCCATAAAAAGCTTTACAGGACTAATGTTGGTGTTTGTGATAAAAAAAGAGTACTCATGTCTTACACAACTACAATTGCAACATACCTGTTAAGCATTTGTTGGCCGAGCTACGATGATTGTCATTGCTGCCACCACCACCACCAGCTCCACCATTGTTGTTATTATTATTATTGTGATGTGAATTGGATGATGAGGCCGAGGACGAAGAGCAAACAACCGATGATGATTTATCTGAAAGAAGCAAAAAGCTTACAAAGATATCAAAATTTCAAGTAAACGTATTCTTAGAGATGCTTTCGAGTGTATATCCTGCGTCGTTTTTATTGTCATCATAATTGTCGCACACATCTCTCACTTATAGAAATCAATTATTTTCCTGATGACATCTTTATATAATTGGCTAAAATCATGCATCATTTCTGATGATGGCCCAGAACGAAAGGGGGACATGGGCCAAGCGACGTTGCTTCTCAAGAAATTCGCTACACTTGGTACTGTGGTACTCTTCCCCTTGGTTACATGACATTCAAGTGGTTCTTCAAAGGCTTTTCAGTTGTATGTTCTTGGCAACTGTTGGCAAACAGATGAGCAATTAGTTCTCGGCTAAGTTGGCAAAATGTACCAACAGGCCAAATGCTAGCTATTGTCACATAAACCTAAATTATATCTCTACACATTGGGAATTTATTTGAATCCTACTTTGGGGGAGGGTGAAAGAGGGCTACATGCGGCCGGAACCAAGTAACGCACCGCAGAGCCTGCCATGTATAATCGCCGCATAAGCCTCTGAAGTAGCAGGGTTAATTGAAGGGGTGGAGCTCAGGGCGCATTATGGCATATCGCATATCAAAATATATCGATGATAGTCAACCATACACAGGGACATGGGCACCATTTCGCTGGCCCATAAAAAACTACTCAATTGCCTTTGCCAAAAACAAGAGGAATACTCGTATATGCGTGTGATGGGGGTGTTTTGTTTGGAAAACAAACTTTTACCAACCATAGAATTTTATGGCTTTTATGGTTGTTTGGTTCTGATGTTGCTACAATTCAGTCGGCTGTCACCATCATCTTGGGCACAAATGAATTAATGCAAAAAATGTTTATGCTGCGAAATGACAGCACACTGCCCAAGAAGCATGGGACACAAACAGAAACGACCGCCAGATGGAACAAAAGAAACGTGCATTGCCACATGCATGCATTAAAAATGGGTAAAGGTCCTTTTAACATTTTTTATGTGATTTTGTTTAAGATTTTAAATGGAATTATTACATTTAAGAGTGCTTTAGGCGTTGGTTTCATTATAAGAAATAAATATATTTTCCTATCAAAATGCAATTCCAAGAATATTTTTATACCCTCCACCATAGGATATGGTGAAGGGTATATTAGTATATCCCCAGAATACTAATTTCGTCATTCTGTTTGTAACACCTCCAAATATTCGACTAATCTTAATAATCTTGATCGTCATAGCTGTCCGTCCGTCCGCCTGTCCGTCAGTCCGTCGATCTATCCGTCCGTCCGTCGATCCATCCGTCCGTCCGTCGATCCATCCGTCCGTCCGTCTGTCGTCCGTCGGTCCATCCGTCCGTCTGTCCGTCCGTCTGTCCGTCCGTCCGTCTGTCTGTCGAAAGCACGTTAACTTTCGAAGGAGTAAAGCTAGCCGCTTGAAACTTTACACAAATATTTCTTATTTGTGTAGGTCGGTTGGGATTGTAAATGGACTATATCGGTCCATGTTTAGGTATAGCTGCCATATACACCGATATCGGGTCTTGACTTCATGAGGCACTAGAGGGCACAATTTTTATCCGATTTGACTGAAATTTTGCATAGGGTGTTTTATTATGACTTCCAACAACTGTGCTGAGTATGGTTGAAATCGGTCCATAACCTGACATAGCTTTCATATAAACCGATCACGGGTCTTGACTTCTTGAACCACTAGAGGGCACAATTTTTATCCGATTTCGCTGAAATTTTGCGTGACGCGTTTTGCTATGACTTCCAATAACTGTGCTGAGTATGGTTGAAATCGGTTCATAATCTGGTATAGCTGTCATAGAAACCGATCTGGGGTCTTGACTTCTTGAGCCCATAGAGCGCGCAATTCTCATCCGATTTGGCTGAAATTTTGCATGAGGTGTTTTGTTATAACTGTGCTAAGTATGGTACAAATCGGTACATAACCTGATATAGCTACCATATAAACCGATCTGGGATCTTGACTTTTTGAGCCTTTAGAGGGCGCAATTCTCATCCGATTTGGAAGAAATTTTGTACAACGGCTTCTATTATGATCTTCAACATACGTGTCTAATATGGTCTGAATCGATCAGTAGCTTGATACCGTTCCGATATAAACCGATCTTCCGATTTTGCTTCTTGAGCCCCTACAAGGCGCAATTCTTATCCGAATGGACTGATATATTACACAATGACTTCTACAATGTTCAGCATTAATTTTTGGTCCAAATCGGACTATAACATGTTATTTTATTCAAAATTTTGTCAAAATATTGTTTTGATGGAAAATTTTGCAAAATAATATTTAAATTGAAAAGTTTGTAAAATTTTTATTGTATTTCAATAGAAAATGTTTTAAAAATCTTATTTTATTTTATTTATAGATTTTTGTTTTATACCCACCACCATAGGATTTATGTTGGTGGTGCTTCGTTTATACCACCTCATATAGTATATATATTCTTGATCGTCTCGACGCTCTGACTCGATGTAGCCATGTCCGTCCACCCGTCCGTCTGTCTAAATCACAATAGCGGTCGAACGCGAAAAGCTAATCGCTTGAAATTTTGTACAGATACAAAATATCGATGTAGGTCTTTATGGATTGCAAATGGGCCATATCGGTTCAGATTTAGATACAGCTCCCTTATAAACCGATCTCCCGATTTGACTTCTTGAGCCCCTAAAAGATGCTATTTTTGTCCGATTCGGTCCATCGGGCTTTTGGTCTTCCCGGTTTGCGTGTACCACCGTGTTTGCCTTCAAAAGACTTCTTTGCTGGAGCTTCTTCATCCATTCTGACAACATGACCTAGCCAACGCAGACGTTGTATTTTAACTAACTTATCGTCGTCGTGCAGCTCATGCAGCTCTTGGTTAATACGTCGCCTATATTCTCCAGTAACGCAAACTGGTCCATATATTTTACGAAGAATCTTTCTCTCAAATACTCCCAGCACTGCCTCATCTGCTTTCACAAGTACCCATGCCTCAGAATCACATAACAACACGGGTAGTATCAATGTCTTGTATAGTGTAATCTTTGTTTGTCGAGAGGTGGCCTTCTTTCTAAACTGCTTACTTAGTCCAAAGTAGCATCTGTTTGCCACTATTATTCTTCGCTTAATCTCAAAGCTGGTGTCATTCGTTTCGGTTACGGTGGTGCCGAGGTAGATAAAGTTACTGACTGTCTCAAAGTAGTGGTTCTCAACTTTCTTCATTTTCTTTATCTGCTCGGTTGTGCAAGGCTTTTTGGGAGTTGAAACCATCCATTTCGTCTTATCTCCATTCTACTTCTCCTACTTCCGGTGACCGACCTATGATATCGATGTCGTCGGCATAGGCGAGTAGCATGTGTTTTCTTGTGATTAGTGTGCCATATCTATTCACATCTGCATCTCGTATAATCTTCTCCAGCAGGATATTAAAGAGATCACACGATAGGCTCCTTGGCTCTCCTTCTCTGAAACCTCGTTTGGTATTAAATGGTTCGGAGAGACTCTTTCCTGCAGAGTCTTATTAATTTTGCAGGGATATCAAACTCAGACATGGACATAGTCAACAAAGAGGTGGTAGGTGTTGATTTGTCCTTCTCGGGTCTTTTCCAGGATTTGGCACAGTGTGCATATCTGGTCCAGGGTGGATTTACCATGTCTAAAGCCGCATTGATATGGCCCAATTATCTCATGGACTTTAGGTTTTAATCTTTCACACAGTACGCTCGAGAGTATCTTGTATGCGATGGGGAGGAGACTTATTCCTCTGTAGTTGGCACATTCCGTCTTGTCTCCTTTCTTGTGTACGGGACATAGTATGCTGAGGTTTCTATCATCGGCTATGCGTTCTTCTAGCCAGATAGCGTAGATAAGCTGATGCATACGTCTTATCAGCGTGTCGTCTCCGGTCTTAAATATTGTAGTTCAGCGGGTAACCCGTCAGCTCCTGCTGCCTTGTTGTTCTTCAGTCGGGACACTGCAACTTGGACCTCATTCTGACTAGGAGGTAAACATTCTATACCAACATCAGGGATCCAAGTACGGATTTCGCGTCATTTTCCATGAAGTGGGCAATAGTTTGCTCAAGATCGATCAAGATCGATCAAGATAGCTGTCATAGACCAATTTCTCGATTAAGGTTTTGGGGCCATAAAAGACGCATTTATTGTCCGATGTGGCCGAAATTTGGGATAGTCAGTTATGTTAGGCCTTTCCACATCTATCTGCAATTAGGCCAAGATCGGTCCAGATTTGAATATAGCTGCCATATAGACCGATCTCTCGTTTTAAGGTCTTAGGCCCATAAAAGCCAAATTTTTTGTCCGATGTAGCCGAAATTTGGGATAGTGAGTTGTGTTAGGCCCTTCGACATCTTTCTTCAATTTGGCTTAGATCGGTCCAGAGTTGGATATAGCTGTCATATAGACCGATTTCTCGATTTAAGCTATTGAGCCCATTAAAGGCACATTTATTGTCCGATTTCGCCGAAATTTGGGACTGTGAGTTGCGTTAGGCTCTTCGAAAACTTTGTGCAATATGGCCCAGATAGGTCCAGATTTGGATATAGCTCGGCTCGGGTCCATAAAAGGTGTTTTAATTGTCCGATTTCACCAAAATTTAAGACAGTGAGTTGCGTTAGGCTCTTCGACAACTTTCTGCAATATGGCCAAGATCGGTCCACATTTGGATATAGTTGCCATATCGACCGATCTCTCGATTTAAGGTTTTGGCCCCATAAAAGACACATTTATAAACCGATTTCGGTGATATTTGACACATCCGTGTCGTATGTAATTTAGATCGGTCTATATTTGTGTATGGCTACCAAAAAGACCAATATTTTGTTCTACAAAATTGAACAATGACTTGTACTTATTAGACCACTCAATGTCCGTGTCGAATTTTGTCCAAATTGGGCAATTTTTCGGTATAGCTACTATGGGGGCATAAATTATTCCTTTTTTCACCGGATTATGACGAAAGGTGGTTTTCATAAATACCGGAAGTGGTGGGTATCCAAAGTTCGGCCCGCCTTTCTACTAATTTTTTTTTTTCGAAATTATTTTGAATTCATTTGAAAAAAGGCTTATCCTTTAGTAGTTGGCTTTTTACTAGACCTCATTTTGACAGGGAGTAAAAAACCGGAGAGTATAACTATATTGAAGCTATCAGATGAATATGCCTAGTCTGGACCAAATGTCCTTTGTCTCCCTACCAAGTCTCAGAAACTTTGGTCTTGGTACTTGTGGAAAACGACAAAAGTTATTCTAAATTATAAAAATTCCCACGTACATATTCTCCCGTTGGAGACCACTGTAAAGTACAAAGTATACCAACCTCATTAAATAAATTGTTCACCGAAACAAGTATTGCAGCTGTAGTGAATATATTTTTATGTACTCATACTTTTGCAGTGAAAAGCCTTTTTGTGCATATACCACACCAATGATGATCGCCTAAGGGAGCCACATATTTTTTATTTTCCTCCCAAAGCTGCCTTGTTACAAACTTCTCATCTCATTTGATGATGGTCTCTTTTGTGTGTGTGTGTGTGTGTTTGTGTTTCGCTTTTTGCTCCAACAATCATTGGATCCTTTTGTAAGAGTTTTCTGTGCAATTATTTTCATCATTTTGTTTCTTTGGTTCTTTTGCGTCTCAAAGGGAAAGCACAAGAAAAATAATGAGTTACGCATGAAAGACTTCTTTTTGAGAAAAACCTCCTACCATGACATGGCATGGCATGGCAAAGCATCCATGCCAAGGCTTACACAAAGCAAAATGCGAAAAGGAACAAAAGGATTCACTTCTGGTCGTAGAACACGCAAAATTTTCTTTTTCACAAAAGTTGAGGTTGAACTCCTCCTTCTTGCCCTTTTCTCGCAAATACCCTGATTGCTGTTGCACGCTCGGTTGGCAACGTAGCAAATGGAAAAGTTCTTGGGAGTCACTATTATGTTTTGTTTCTTCTTCATAATGTCTACAAACGACCAAGGACTATCATTTCATGTACCAAAAACAAAATGAGAAATATTTGTTAATGGCGGCTTAGTCGTATTTGTAGAGTATTCCTCCACTAAATCAACTCAAATGGTCCGCCCTCACCATTTGCTGGATGGCATGAACATTTAATAGAAATTCTAATTATACAGGGAAATATGGCTTTTGGTTAAGACTTAAATTAAATATGATTATGAATATGGCCTAGAAAGAACTTTTGAAAGTGGGTTCCATTGGCTTTGGTTTGAGAAATATTTCAAATATTTCTTTAAGGCCGAAACTGCTGATATTCGATGGAAAAGTTGACGAGGATTCGAAACAAGCCTTAACTACTGTAATAACTGATCAGAATAAAGTCAATAAAAAGTTAGGCAGCAGAAACCGGTAGGTTGCCGACATGCTTAAAGCCACATAGCGGATGGGCAGAAAACCACAAATGCAAATTTGCCCAAGAACCTTCCATGGACGAATGGGGGCAAACTTCTCACATATCAATGAGTACAGTCCGATGCAAGTTTAAGCTCAATGATAAGGAGTCTCCTTTTTAGAGCCGAGTCCTAACGGCGTGCCGACACCTCTTTGTGGAGAAGTTTGGACATGGCTGTTATACCACCGGAGGCCACCGTTGCGCAGAGGTTAGCATGTCCGCCTATGACGCTTAACGCCTGAGTCCGAAACCTGGCGAGACCATCAGAAAAATTTTTCAGCGGTGGTTTTCCCCTCCCAATGCTGGCAACATTTATAAGATACTATGCCATGTAAAACTTCTCTCCAAAGAGGTGTTCCACTGCGGCACGCCGTTCGGATTCGGCTATAAAAAGGAGGCCCCTTATCATTGAGCTTAAATTTGAATCGGACTTCACTCATTGATATGTGAGAAGTTTGGCCCCATTCCTTGGAATGGAATGTTCATGGGCAAAATTTGCAATTTGCATTTTGCTATACCAAATGGTAGAGTACCTCACAGATGTCGAGGGGATAACAAGCGCTGAACATTTTCAGATGTTCTAGGATTCGAATCCAGGCATTCAGCGTCATATGCGGACACGCTATCCTCTGGTCAGAAAAATAGAAGAAGAAACTCCACCATTAGACTAACATCTACAATTTAGTAAATATTTTCATTTTTGATGTAGGGTTGCCATATTTTTAGTAAAAATCTCTGAAAATTGTTGGCAACGTAACGAATTTTCATGAAAATGTGGCAACACTTTCCATGAGAAATATGCTGAGAGAAGCGAATGTTCAGGGCGACGCTGTCAAAATAGATTCTCATTTGTTTCTCTTTCGAAACGAGCTCAATGATCGGATATTTTCTTTGCAAATGGAAAAGGAATGCCAGAGATCGCAACACACCAAACACTATGGAACGCGTTTCGTCTTTGGTTAGAAGACTTTTCAACCATATTAGATATGATGGCTTCAAGAGCCGTACGTTGATGAGTTGCATTTGTATAGAATTTATTGCGAAAACGCCTCTATGATACAAATAACACATTAACCACGCTCGACAAACCTGCCTATTAGCTGTACTCTTCGCAATGCATTTGTTTTCGTGTAATGACAGATTTTTTGTCTGTAACAATTACACTATTTCCATGGTATGCACATGATTCTGTGCATCTGTTGGAAGTTGTATTGATGGCTTTGAACGCTAGACAACGGCTATGATACAAATACCACATTAATAACGATGGGCAACCCTGTCTATTAGCTGTACTTTTCCCTATGCATGTGTTTTCGTGTAATGACAGACCTTTTTCTGCGACAATTACACTATTTCCAAGGTATGCACATCATTCTGTGCATCTGTTGGAAGTTATATTGATGGCTTCGAACGCTAGACAACGACAACGGCCTTCGCTGTGTCTCAGTACCATGACGGTAGACTCTGAATCTAGCCGCGGCGGCTAAATCACATAAAACAACTTGACGCTGACCCTTGATTCTAGTTTGAACTTAAGTTTTATATACATACACACTTTGAAATCATCTCCGCATGTTGACAATATTTTCAACAACACCTTCTCATGATAATGAGACCATTTCTTCATTATTTTGCAACGTCTTTTTTCCATCGGTGTACTTGTTGAAGCTCTCGGAGTTTCAAACCAGCCATATAATGAAAGCTAAACCTTTTTATACCCATCACCGTAGGATAGGGGGTTTATTCATTAAGTCATTCCGTTTGCAACACATCGAAATATCAATTTCCGACCCTACAAAGTATATATTTCGGATCGTCGTAAAATGCTAAGACGATTTAACGATGTCCGTGTGTCTGTCTGTCCGTCTGTTGTAATCACCCTACAGCCTTCAAAAATTGAGATATTGAGCTGAAATTTGGCACAGATACGTCTTTTTGATGTACGCTGGTAAAGTCTTGAACGAGCTAAATCAGACCATATTTGGATATAGCTGCCATATAGACCGACCTCCCGATAAGGGGTGTGAAGGCCATAAAAGCTTTAGTTATTACCAGATTTCGCTGAAATTTACAGCAGTGAGTTATTTTAAACCTCTCGATATCTGACCTAAATATGGATTAGATCGGTCCATATTTAGATACAGCTACCATATAGACCGATCTCCCGATAAAGAGTCTGAAGACCATAAAAGCTTTATTTATTACCCGATTTCGCTGAAATTTACAACAGTGAGTTATATTAAACCTCTCGATATCTGACCTAAATATGGATTAGATCGGTCCATATTTAGATATAGCTGCCAAATAGACCGATCTGCCGATAAAGGGTCTGAGGCCCATAAAAGCTTTATTTATTACCCGATTTCGCTGAAATTTAAAACAGTGGGTTATTTTAAGCCTCCCGACATCTAATTTAAATATTGTTGAGATCGGACTATATTTAGATATAGCTGCCATATACACAGATCTCCAGATAAAGGTCTTAAGGCCAGAAATGCTTTATTTTTATACCCACCACCGAAGGATGGGGGTATATTCATTTTGTCATTCTGTTTGCAACACATCGAAATATCCATTTCCGACCCTATAAAGTATATATATTCTTGATCAGCGTAAAAATCTAAGACGATCTAGCCATGTCCGTCCGTCTGTCCGTCTGTCTGTTGAAATCACGCTACAGTCTTTAAAAATAGAGATATTGAGCTGAAATTTTGCACAGATTCTTTTTTTGTTCATAAGCAGGTTAAGTTCGAAGATGGGCTATATCGGACTATATCTTGATATAGCCCCCATATAGACCGATCCGCCGATTTAGGGTCTAAGGCCCATAAAAGCCACATTTATTATCCGATTTTGCTGAAATTTGGGACAGTGAGTTGTGTTAGGCCCTTCGACATCCTTTATCAATTTGGCTCAGATCGGTTCAGATTTGGATATAGCTGCCATATAGACCGATCCTCCAATTTAGGGTCTAAGGCCCATAAAAGCCACATTTATGGTCCGATTTCGCTGAAATTGGGGACAGTGAGTTGTGTTAGGCCCTTTGACATATTTCTTCAATTTGGTCCAGATCGGTTCAGATTTGGATATAGCTGCCATATAGACCGATCCTCCGGTTTAGGGTCTTAGGCCCACAAAAGCCACATTTATTATCCGATTTTGATGAAATTTGGGACAGTGAGTTGTGTTAGGCCTTTTGACATATTTCTTTAATTTGGTCCAGATCGGTTCAGATTTGGATATAGCTGCCATATAGACCGATCCTCCGGTTTAGGGTCTTAGGCCCACAAAAGCCAAATTTATTATCCGATTTTGATGAAATTTGGGACAGTGAGTTGTGTTAGGCCTTTTGACATATTTCTTCAATTTGGTCCAGATCGGTTCAAATTTGGATATAGCTGCCATAAAGACCGATTTCTTGATTTATGGTTTTGGGCCCATAAAATGCTCATTTATTGCCCGATATCGCCGAAATTTGGAACAGTGAGTTAAGTTAAGCCCGTTGACATACTTCTGCAATATCGCACAGATCGGTCAAGATTTGGATATAGCTGCCATATAGACCGATATCTAGGTTTTAGGTTTTGGGGCCATAAAAGACGCATTTATTGTCCAATGTCGCTGAAATTTGAGACAGTGAGTTTGGTTAGGCTCTTCGACGTCCTTCTTCAATTTTGCGCAGATCGGTCCAGATTTGAATATAGCTGCCATATAGACCGATCTCTGGATTTAAGGTTTAGGGCCCATAAAAGGGGCATTTATTGTCCGATTTCGCTGAAATTTGGGACAGTGCTTAGTGTTAGGCTCTTCGACATGTTTATGCAACTTGGCCCAAATCGGTCCAGATTTGGATATAGCTGCCATGTAGGCCGATATCTCGATGTAAAGTCTTGGCCCCATAAAAGGCGCATTTATAATCCGATTTCACTGAAATTTGACACAGTGACTTATGTTCGGCTTTTCGACATGCGTGTCGTATATAGTTCAGATCGGTATGAGGTATATGAGTATACGGTGTGAAATTTTTACCGAATTTTGATGAAAGTTGGTTTACATATATACCCGAGGTGGTGGGTATCCAAAGTTCGGCCCGGCCGAACTTAACGCCTTTTTACTTGTTTAACCAGTTTTGCTGAAATTTGAAACAGTGTGTAGTTTTACGCCTCCCAACATAGGACCCAGATCGGATTATATTCAGATATAGCTCCGATATTGACCGATCTGCCGATAAAAGGTCTGAAGCCCATAAAAGCTCTATTTATTACCCGATTTCATTGAAATTTTAAACAGTGGGTAGTTTAAGGTCTCCCGACGTTTGGGTGCATAAGTTGTCCAATTTTCACCAGATTGTGGCAAAAGGGGGTTTACATATACACCCGATGTGGTGGGTATCCACATACTTTTTACTTGTTTTTAAATGAATCGTAGACTATATTCATGCTTCAAATATCCAATTTGACTTGAAATGCAACCAAAAAGGTAAAGAAATCTTAGTTCTCCTATTCCCTATCCTTAAAACCTTTTATATTTAAATTAAACAGTCCAAAAAGTGTTCGATTGGTATGATACGAAGCATGATAAAAAATTAAAATGTCACTCGGCAGTGGTGGCAAAACAAATCTCTACCTTCCGGCTAAATAGCAATTTTCTGGCTAACGAAACTCCAACGAAAAAAGGGTCTACCATATAATGTACATATGTCCTGGTCAAATAAACGCGATTTAAACCATATGTAAACATTAAACCAACAATTTTTCGCGGAAAAAATTAAGCATAAAAAATACACCATACCAGGCAACATATCAACAGCCAAATTTATGAGGACGAATAGCAGCTTAAGTTTTTGTTTTTATAAATAAATTTAATCCCATTTATCGCACCCCAAATAGCATACCATCAAACATTTTAGGAAAACCAAAAAGAAACAAACAAAAAATAAACGCCAAAAATTTTATTTAATACGTTGCTAGAATAAAAAATAAAACTGGACTTGGCAAAATGTATTTTATTATAACCCATGGCAAAAAAAAACAACAATCGCCAAAAAAAAAAGCAGCAACAGAGCAGCTAAAGAAAACAGTTGCCAAAAATGAAAGAAACATGTTGCAAATGGAATAAAATACGTTGTTTAAAAAGTTGAGGCGGCAAACCGCGAAGTTTCTGGGGTCAACTCCAACGTCAACATGAATTTATCAATTTAGACATCCGCCACAATAATAGAAACAAACAGAGCCACCAAACACATACAAACACACACACTCATACTCACACAAAAACAAACACTGGCTGTGTTACACCATGAAAGGCTTTTGTCCTTATTCATATCCTTGCCATACACCAACATACACACACACTCATGCACATTCACACCCAAGTGCATGCAAAGATACTCTCTGTCTTTACAAATGAGCCTTGTAATGCTAACAAAAAACAATTTAGGCTAGATTTTCATTGTTTCGTTTCGTCCTGTGGCCCTTTGTCTATGGTGGACGAGAACGAGTTTTTGTCCATTGCTGGCCTCTTTGTTTTCAATTTGCTTCTTCGTTTTTTTTTTTAATTCTTTTTCTTTATCTGTTGAAAATCTGTAACCGTTTGCTTTCATTGAGACATCATTGTTCTCCGTCCAAGAGGAGTAAAAGATCGGGCACAACGACATGGCTGGCAGCACTTCAGCTCCGTGTTATTACGTGGTTTGCATGACCAGAACAAATTTATTAAAGAATTTCTAGTCTGTTTTTTATGAATTGCGAAGTCAACTTCATGGTACTTCTTTTTTATTGCCCTGATAAAATTTGAATGAAATAGTTTACGTTACCTATGGGATTTATGGACATTGTAGCCATTGCATGCCATAAATTTGAAACTTTTTGTCAAGTTCACTAAATATCCCATGTGTCCAGTGAAGCAATTCTTTTGGAGATGTTATTTCAGACAGGCAAAGCAGATAATCTTTAACTATCTCTTCTTTACTTTTCTGGTATTTTTCAAGTTCAACATTAAAGAGCTTTTCAGGTTTAAACGAAAAATAGGTCTAAAATTTTATTGGCTTAAGATATAAATTAGTGTGTAAAAAATTTCCAAAACAAAACCTCGGATCATTAAGCTCGTCTCAAAAGAGAAACAAACAAAAATTTCAAAATTTAATTATCTTCGTCCTAACAGGCAAAACAAGTAAAAAGGCGTTAAGTTCGGCCGGGCCGAACTTTGGATACCCACCACCTCGGGTATATATGTAAACCACCTTTCATCAAAATTCGGTGAAAATTTCATACCTTATGACCCATATCAGTTATATCAAAACATGTTCCGATTTGGACCAAATACTAATAAGTACAGTAGCTATATCTAAAAATTAACCAATCTGAACCATATACGACACGGATGTTGAAAAGCCTAACATAAATTACTATGTAAAATTTCAGTGAAATTGGATTATAAATGCGCTTTTTATGGGGCAAAGATTTTAAATCGAGAGATCGGTCTATATGGCAGCTATATTCAAATCTGGATCGATCTGGGTAAAATTGAAGAAGGACGTCGAAGAGCCTAACTAAACTCACTGTCTCAAATTTCAGCGACATCGGACAATAAATGCGTCTTTATGGCCCCAAAACCTAAAACCTAGATATCGGTCTATATGGCAGCTATATCTAAATTTGGACCGATCTGTGCGATATTGCAGATGTATGTCAAGGGGCTTAACTTAACTCACTGTCCCAAATTTCGGTGACATCGGACAATAAATGAGCATTTTATGGGCCCAAAACCTTAAATCAAGAAATCGGTCTATATAGCAGCTATATCCAAATCTGAACCGATCTGGGCCAAATTGACAAAGAATGTCGAAGGGCCTAATACAACTCATTGTCCCGAATTTCAGTGGAATCGGATAAAAGATGTGGCTTTTATGGCCCTTAGACCCTAAATCGGAGGGTCGGTCTATATGGCAGCTATATCCAAATCTGAACCGATCTGAGCCAAATTGACGAAGGATGTCGAAGGGCCTAACAAAACTCACTGTCCCAAATTTCAGCAAAATCGGGTAATAAATGTGGCTTTTATGGGCCTAACACCATAAATCGGAGGATCGGTCTATATGGCAGCTATATCCAAATCTGAACCGATCTGGGCCAATTTAACGAAGGAAGTCGAAGGGCTTAAGACAACTCACTGTCCCAAATTTCAGCGAAATCGGATAATAAATGTGGCTTTTATGGGCTAAAGACCCTAATTCTGAGGATCGGTCTATATGGCAGCTATATCCAAATCTGGACCGATCTGAGCCAAATTGACGAAGGATGTCGAAGGGCCTAACACAACTCACTACCCAAAATTTCAACAAAATTGGGTAATAAATGTGGCTTTTATGGGCCTAAGACCCTAAATCGGCGGATCGGTCTATATGGGGGCTATATCAAGATATAGTCCAATATAGCCCATCTTCGAACTTAACCTGCTTATGGACAAAAAAAGAATCTGTGCAAAGTTTCAGCTCAATATCTCTATTTTTAAAGACTGTAGCGTGATTTCAACAGACAGACGGACGGACATGTCTAGATCGTCTTAGATTTTTACGCTGATCAAGAATATATATACTTTATAGGGTCGGAAATGGATATTTCGATGTGTTGCAAACGGAATGACAAAATGAATATACCCCCATCCTTCGGTGGTGGGTATAATAAAAAAAAATAAAAAAAAAAGAAAATTTTCTCGTGAGAATGCATGAAAAGTTTCTAACGTGCACATCTCTAATTCTTTCCAACTTGACATTGATTCTATTTCCTTATCTCATTGATACACCGCAAATTAAGTTATAAAGGGTTTTTTAACATCAACTTACCTCTCGCCTTACTCTCAACATGTGAGGTGTCCAACGATGATGTAGTCAACGAGGGAGGTGCTGCACTCGAGGTTATGACACCATGTTGCGGTAGTGGCGAACAACCTGCTGGCTGTAGGCTATCCAAGCGATAGCGTTGACCAGTTGTCGCCGCAGATACGGTGGAAATACAATTGCCATTTAGCACTAAACTCGGCGTACTATGGGCAATGGCACCGGATCCAGAGTTGTGCACTGGTATACCTATGCAATTGGCTGAATTTGTATTCTGTACTGAAGGTAAGGTATCAAGGGTATCGCTTAAACGTTGACTGGAATAAATGTCACTACAAATAAGGATTATAATTAGTTTTATTACATGTATACAGTTTATTTTAATCATTTTTTTACCTAAAAGCACTGGAGGCCCCAAAAAATGAACTTCGATCCTGTAGGGCAGCTTTTGCTTTTTCCACGCTTTGCTTCAGCTGCTCAAATGTGGACTGATGAAAACGATATGAGGTCCAATCAGGTGAACATTGTCCCAGTGTTATGCAATCCTCGGTTTTTACTTGGGCCAGTGTCGGAGGTGAGACACGCTTCAAGTCTAAGGCCGTTTGATATGAACATGAATTTTCATACATATTGAAGGCTCCACTATCGACAGTGCCAACACCACCTCCTCCACAGCCGGTCGGAGGTGACCAATTCAATTTACCACCACTGTGAGTGCAAAGTGGAACAGAAGTCCACTTTAGCCTGTTACAAAAAGAGTAAAAAAAAGACGTATTAAATAAAATTCAAGTACCCTCCACCATAGGATGGGGGTATACTCATTTCGTCATTCTATTTGTAACACCCCGGAATATGCGTCTGAGTATATATATTCTTGATCGTTATGTCATATTAAGTCAATCTAGCCATGTCCGTCCGTCAGTCCGTCTGTCTGTCAAAAGAACGCAAACTTTCGAAGGAGTAAAGCTAGGCGCTTGAAATTTTGCACAAATACTTTCTATTAGTGTAGGTCGTTTGGAATTGTAAATGGATCAAATCGGTTCACGTTTCGATGTAGCTGCCATATAAACCGATCTTGGGTCTTGATTTCTTGAGCCTCTAGAGGGCGCAATTCTCGTCCGATTTAACAGAAATTTTGCGTGTCGTATTTTGGTATCATTTCCAACTACTGCGCTAATTATATTTGAAATCGGTTTGCATTTTGATATAGCTGCCATATAAACCGATCTTGGGTCTTGACTTCTTGAGCCTCTAGAGGGCGCAATTCTCGTCCGATTTGTCTGAAATTTTGCACGTGGTGTTTTGGCATCACTTTCAAGTACTGTGCTGAGTATGGTTCAAATCGGGCCATAACCTGATATAGCTGCCATATAAAACCGATCTTGGGTCTTGATTTCTTGAGCCTCTAGAGGGCGCAATTCTCGTCCGATTTAACTGAAAATTTGCATGTCGTGTTTTGGTATCATTTCCAACTACTGCGCTAAGTATGTTTCAAATCGGTCCATGACCTGATATAGCTGCCATATAAACCGATCTTGGGTCTTGATTTATTGAGCCTCTAGAGGGCGCAATTCTCGTCCGATTTGACGGAAATCTTGCACGTGGTGTTTTGGCATCATTTTCAAGTACTTTCAAGTATGGTTCAAATCGGTCCAAGTTTTGATATAGCTGCCATATAAAACCGATCTTGGGTCTTGATTTCTTGAGCCTCTAGAGGGCACAATTCTCGTCCGATTTGGCTGAAATTTTGCAAGTGGTGTTTTGGTATCACTTCCAATAACCATATTAAGTATGGTTCGAATCGGTTCATAACCTGGTATAGCTGTCATATAAACCGATCTTGGGTCTTGATTTCTTGAGCTTCTAGAGGGCGCCATTCTCATCCGATTTGGCAGAAATTGGCATCGTACAACAGCTTCTCTCATGACTTTTAACATACGTGTCTAATATGGCCTGAATCGATCTATAGCTTGATACAGCTCCCATATAAACCTATCTCCCGATTTTGCTTCTTGAGCCCCTACAAGGCGCAATTCTTCGGAATGAACTGAAATATTACACAATGACTTCAAGAATGTTCAGCATTCATAAATGGTCCGAATCGGACTATAACTTGATATAGCTCCAATAGCATAACAGTTCTTATTCAATATTCTTTGTTTTCCTAAAGAGGGATACCGCGCATAGAACTCGACAAATGCGATCAATGGTGGAGGGTATATTAGATTCGGCCCTGCCGAACTTAGCACGCTCTTACTTGTTTTAAAATTATGCTTATATTTAGTGGACGTTTTTGTCCTTCCTATCATATTTTCTAGATAAGCCAATACAAATGTTTTGAATAGATCATGTGCTCAGGGCATTTTGGAAGAAAACATAGACTATGATACAATTATTTTCTCCCTACAAGCAACAAACAATGTTTAAACTTAAACTAAGTTGAGATCCCACCACCATGGATTCTCCAAAATATTTATACAAAATGAATTTAGATGTGGAAATTTTGTTGTTTATACATACCAAACTTCTGTCAAACCAGCAAAAATCAAAGCTTCTATGAACCTAACAGAGAATGATCGAGAGACCGCTTTACATGGAAGCTATATCAGGTTCGAGACTGATTTGGACCGTATTTGGCACAGTTGTTGGAAGTCATAACAGAGCACCGCATGCAAAATTTCAACCAAATCGGACAAAAATTGCGGCTTGTAAGGGCTCAAGAAGTCGAATCGGGAGATCGGTTTATATGGGGCCTATATCAGGTCATTTACCAATTTAGACCGTACTAGGCAGAGTTGTTGGAAGTCGTAACAGAACACCGCATGCAAAATTTCAGCCAAATCGGACAAAAATTGCTGCTTGTAAGGACTCATTAAATGAGTCCTATATATGAGAGTTATTGCATAACAGAACATAATCTGGGTAATTTCAGCCAATGCGTACCAAACTTGCGGCTTGTAAGGGCTCAAGTAGTCAAATCGGGAGATCGGTTTATATGAGAGCTATATCAGGTTATAGAACGAATTAGACCGTACTTGGCACAGTTATTGAAAGTTATAACATGTCTGTTTTAGGGGGAGAGGTGATTCCCCAGATACTTGGCCCTAAAAAAATATCAGCATCGTGCTCTTCTCTCAAATACCCTTTATTTAAACCACATATTGCCACTGGCTTAAGAGGAGTTTACAGGAAGAGGCGTCCCCCAAACACATGGCCCCAAAATAGGTAATCAAATTAGTTTTCTAATCTCAAATACCTTTCATTTTAGCTACATGTTGCCATGGTCGAAAAGCTTTTACCCTTTGGGCGGTGTTTTGGGGAAGGGTGATGCCTTAAATACATGGTCCTACATTTGGATATCTAATTCGTATTGTACTACCAAATACCTTTATTTAAGCCCCATTTTGCGACGGTCAGTAAAAAATTCTGTTTATGGGGTATTTTGGGAAGAGGTAGACCCTCAGAAAATTGGTCCCGAAAGTGGGTACAATTCTTGCTCTATCTCCCAATACCTTTTATTTAAGTTCCACATCGACATGGTTGGTAAATATGTCCGATTTAGGGGTGTTTTGGGGATTGGGACATAAACACTATTCCCGATTATTGAGATCAGATTTGTGATTTACTCCAAAAGACCTTTCATTTGAGCCCCATATTGCTATTGTCGCAAATTTGTCCCCTTTGGGGAATGTTTTTGGGGAGAGGCGACCCCCCAAACAATTGGTCCCATATTTGGATATCAGATGCTAATTCTACACTCAAATTCCCATGGTCAGTAAATAAGTCCTGTTTGGGGGCTGTTTTGGGAAAGGGGTGGACCCCCAGAAACGTGGTCCCACATTTGGAAATTAGATTCTTATTCTACCCGCAAATACCTTTCATTTGAGTCCCATATTGCCATGGTCGGTAAATATGTCCGATTTAGGGGTGTTTTGGGGGTTGGGGTGGTCCCCTTAGCACTTGGTTCGACAAATAGATATCAGATATGTTTTCTTATCCTAAATGCCTTTCATTTGAGTCCCATATTGTCGTGATTGGTCTAAATATATGTTTGGCAGGTTTTAGGGTGGGGCAGCCCCCCTAGGTACCCCATCCGAAATTTGGAAACCAAATTTTTATTTTTATATTATATGGCAGCACACAAAATTTCGCTTAAATCGCACCACCCATCTCCGAGACCTGGCGTTTCTGAAAATAAGGGTAAGGGTATGTACCATCTGTGAAAATTTCAAGAAAATCGGTTCAGCCGTTTCTGAGTCTGTAAGGAACACACAAACATACAAACAAACCTACAAACAAACACAAATTGATTTTTATATAAAAGATTACCGGAAATCAGACGAACATATATATGGGAGCTATATTCAAATCTGAACTGATTTCTATAAAATTCACCTGTAATATTGGGAGTCATAAGAAAATCTTTTCTGCCAAATTTCGAGCGAATCGTTTAATAAACGACCATTTTATTGCAGTATTACTGCAAATCGAACGAATATATATATGGGAGCTATATCCAAATCTGAACCGATTTTTTCCAATTTCAATAGGCATTGTCTCTAGGCGAAAAACATGCCGATGACAATCGGATGAAAATTGCGGCCTGTAGTTTGTACGCAAATTAACATGAACAGACGGACAGACAGACAGATATGACGGACATAGCTAAATCGAATCAGAAAGTGATTCTGAGTCGATCGATATACTTATCAATAGGTCTATCTCTCTTCCTTTTGAGTGTTACAAACTAATTCACTAAGTTATAATACCCTGCACCACAGTGGTGGTATAGGGTACAATTGGTACCAATAATTAATAACCGATGACGAACCTTTAAAAGAAGAACATTTCAATATTTTCCACCCCTCTCTTTGTAAATCACATAATTTATTTACAATGACGGTCGCTGCACCTATGCTAGAGGATAACAATAGTTTCTGGCAATAACATCTATGGCCATCTCAAAGAGTTTATGGAGTTTGTACAACATCTTTTCACCTCCTACACCTCGTTGTTTTTTTTTTTTTCTGATAGGCCAAATGTGTATGCAATTCCTTCCCATTCCTCAAGACTCTTGTTCTGGAACGCAGTAAATCATTTTTATTTGTTCGCTGCATACTTAATCCATAAATTTCTCCAAACGAAAGCTAGACGGTCTGGTCTACACTGCAATTAAGGTCTCATTTAGTTTGGACTTTAATTACAAACTCTAGATAGTTATTTGCATATTTGTTTACCTATTTATATCGCATGTATACTTCCATATCTATGTACCATTTAACCCATAGACAATATTTTAAATTTATGAATATAATTTAAAACAAAAAAGATTATGGTTGGGGCTATTATCTATGCTGCTGCTGTACAAACAAAAGCAAATACAAACATAATCATATACAAAGTGTATCCAACATGCAAAATAAGCCTTTGAATAATGCGTGCCGTTCTCGTTATCCTTTGGTGTATCAGTGAATGTGTGAGTATTATGTAGACCATAATGATTCTGTAGTATACAAACGTACACAGCCGCAAGCAGGGTTGCCACTGGTGTTGTAGATGAAAAAGCACACAAATCGTATGTTTAAACTAACTTAGTAAGAGCGTGCAATGTTCGGCCGGGCCGAATCTTGTATACCCTCCGCCATGGATCGCATTTGTCAAGTCCTATGCGCGGTATCTCTTTTTAGGCAAACAAAGAATAGTGAATAAGAAGTGTCATGCTATTGGAGCTATATCAAGTTATAGTCCGATTAGGACCATAATTGAATGCTGAACTTTGTAGAAGCCATTGTGTAATATTTCAGTTCCTTCGGATAAGATTTGCACCTTGTAGGGGCTTAAAAAGGAAAATCGGGAGATTGGTTTATATGGGAGCTGTATCAGATTCAGACCATATTAGACACGTATGTTGAAGATCATGAGAGAAGCCGTTGTACAAGTACATTTCTGCCAAATCGGATGAGAATTGCGCCCTCTAGAGGCTCAAGAAGTAATGATACCAGATCGTTTTATATCGCAGCTATATCAGGTTATATACCGATTAGCGTCGTACTTAGCACAGTTATTGGAAGTTATAACAAAACACCACATGCAAAATTTCAGTCAAATCGGACTAGAATTGAGCCCTCTTGAGGCTCAAGAAGTCAAGACCCCAGATCGGTTTATATGGCAGCTGTATCAGGTTATGTACCGATTTGAATCATACTTAGCACAGTAGTTGAAAGTGTTACCAAAACACCACGTGCAAAATTTATGTCAAATCGGACGAGAATTGCGCCCTCTAGAGGCTCAAGAAGTCAAAACCCAAGATCGGTTTAAATGACAGCTATATCAAAACATGGACCGATTTGATCCATTTACAATCCCAACCGACCTACACTAATAAAAAGTATTTGTGCAAAATTTCAAGCGGCTAGCTTTACTCCATCGAAAGTTAGAGTGCTTTCGACAGACAGACGGACGGATGGACCGACGGACGGACGGACATGGCTAGATCGACTTAAAATAACATGACGATCAATATATATATATATACTTTATGGGGTCTCAGATGCATTATTCGAGGTGTTACAAACAGAATGACGATCTATCGTTTTAAGGTTCTCGGCCCATAAAAGGCGCATTTATTATGCGATGCCGCCGAAATTTAGGACAGTGAGTTGCGTTAGGCCCTTCGATATAATTCTTTTATTTGGCCTAAATCGGTCCAGATTTGGATATAGCTGTCATATAGACCGATCCGCCGATTTAGGGTCTAGGGCCATAAAAGCCCCCATTTATTATCCGATTTCGCCGATATTTGGGACAGTGAGTTGTGTAAGGCCCTTCGACATCCTTCTTAAATTTGGCTCAGATCGGTCCAGATTTGGATATAGCTGCCATATAGACCGATCCGCCGATTTAGGGTCGTAGGCCTATAAAAGCCTCATTTATTATCCGATTTAGCTGAAATTTGGGACAGTGAGTTGTGTTGGACTCTTCTATATCCTTCTTTAATTTGGTCTAGATCGGTTCAGATTTGAATATAGCTGCCATATAGACCGATCTCTCGATTTAAGGTATTGGACCCATAAAAGGCACATTTATTGTCCGATTTTGCCAAAGATTAGGACAGTGAGTTGTGTTAGGCCAGTCGACATCCTTCATCAATTTGGCTTAGATCGAGCCAGATTTGGATATAGCTGCCATATAGACCGATCCCCCGGTTTAAAGTTTTGAGCCCATAAAAGGCGCATTTATTATCCGATGTCGCCGAAATTTGTGACAGTGAGTTGTGTTAGGCCCCTCGACATCTTCCTGGAATATGGCACAGATCGGTTCAGATTTAGATATAGCTGTCATATAGACCGATCTCTCGATTTAAAGTCTTGGCCCCATAAAAGGTGCATTTATTGTTTGATTTCGCCGAAATTTGGGACAGTGAGTTGTGTTAGGTCCTTCGACATACCTCTTGGACCAGATCGGTTCAGATTTGGATATAGCTGCCAAGTAGACCGTAGCCGTTTTGAATTTGGTTCAAATCGGATTCGATAAAGCTGCTATGGGAGCATAAATTATGCATTGTTCACCGGATTATGACAAAAGATGGTTTACATATACACCCAAGGAGATGGGTATCCAAAGTTCGGCCCAGCCCAAATTAACGCCTTTTTACTTGTTCCCTTTTCTCGTAGATTGAAATGAACCAATAAAGACAAACAACCTTTTCTGTCAACCAACCGATATCAAGGGCGAAAAGAATTATTGAAATAATGCTAGGACATCTTAATGGGTAAATAGCAAAAAAGGTTATCTTTTATTCCCAAGACCATTTTCGAATGGTCAGTAGACATTCATTCAAAATGAATGTCTGCATGCATAATCGATCCGAAAAACCTACATTGACTCGGTCTTTATCATGTTGCACCAAATTTTCGCAATTTTTTTAATGTATGGAGATACAACACCAAAAGTAGGCATCGAAAATCTAAAGACACAAGGAATAGCAGAATACCTGACAATTTTTTTCTTATGTTTTCGCTGATGTTTGAACCCAGGAGTTCAGCGTCATAGGCGGACATGCTAACGTCTGCGCTACGGTGGCCACTACGTGTATATTCCATGTATCTATATTCCGTATATTGTTAGAGTACAAGGCATCCCCTGTAGTCTTTATCAACACATGACAAGCCACCTGCTGGCGATATTTGGCATTATTCCATGTAAATACTTTTCTCCAAAGAGATGTCGCCTTGCGGCATGCCTTTCGATCTCGGAGGTCCCTTATCATTGAGCCCAAACTTGAATTGGACAACACTCATTGATATGTAAGAACTTTGCAACACATGACAAGCCACCTGCTGGCGTTATTTGGTATTATTCCATGTAAAAACTTTTCTCCAAAGAGGTGTCGCCTTGCGGCATGCCGTTCGATCTCTGAGGTCCCTTATCATTGAGCCCAAACTTGAATTGGACAGCACTCATTGATATGTAAAAACTTTGCAAGTGTTCCTTAATTGAATTTTCATGGAAAAAATGTACAGTCTTATTACGAGAAATCGGGTGAGGGAGAAAGATGACGAAATAAAATAAAAATATGTGTTGGTAAGCACATTCAGGCACTCATGGCATGATTTTCGAAAATATTTCCAAAAATAAAACAACAGACTAATGGGTTCGCTTCCCGTAAGTTGACTTTTAGAAACGATAGTGCTTTCAGCAATCTCTGTTGACGATATCAGAATTTTGTGCAATTCGCAGTTACCGGGCTAACAAGGCAGCTGTAGCCGATAGAATGCTGGATGAACTTTTAAATACCGTTGACGACATTCTAAAAAGGCGGTTGAATCTGCTTGTTTCTACAATAGACTTATAGACTATCCTATGACTTCCAACATCTATACCAATAATGACCCAAATCGATTCAAAAACTGATATTGTTCCCATATTGAATGACCTTCAGTAAGTAATCCCTCTCCAAATATCTACAAATCACTGGCCTATGTAGAGACAATCCGTGCAAAGAAAGTTGAAAACTTTCACTTAGAAATTTTTGAGCGCACAACAGGCCGATTACTGGCTTAGGTGTATGTCCATAGTGACATGGGGCGGATTAATATCTGCACCCTCTTTTCAACCTAACCTAACCTACAACTAAGAAATTGTCAGCGAACCTATCTACCCCGGTACTGCCACCAGCAAAGCCTACAACATCAGTTTTGAGAAAGAGTTATTAGCTAATAGGAGGTACTTTGAACCATGGATGTCTCTTAAAAAGTCTCACTTTTAAACTAAAATTGCACCATGGTAACACTTTATGCATTACTCTCACAAGTATTCACCTGTATTCACTCAAACAGTTCCATATAGGTTTGAGTTTAGTTGAGCGTAAATTTTTCAAATAAAACCCATATAGAAATAAGATTGGCTTGCCTTTCGCATGGCTATTCTATTGTCAGGCGGACTCGCACTTGTAGCTTTGTTGCATAGTCATAACTGGCATACATTTCACTTTGCCCATCCTAGCTAACGAGAAGAATAGGCAAAGCTTGCTAGTGGTATTAGCTCCATTATCAGTGTTCTATGCGTATTACCAGCATAGAGTCGCTTGCCACACATTCGCATTCAATTTTAAGTTGTTGTCTCATCATAGTTCCCATCGTTGATGTCCTCTTTGCTAAGCTATAATGGCTGGCGAGCAAGCGAACGGCGTTTGTGTCGGAAGTCGAATATTTTGATTTATGTTTCTAAATTTATGCCATTATATTCACTGTGGCGAAATAAACATTCATTGGCTATTTTCGTTTGCAATCATCACGCGTTGTTTGGCCAACATCAACTGCTCAGGCCGAAGAAGCAACGTTAACATAAAATTTGACTAGAGATCAGAGTTAATGTGTGTATGTTGTCTTGTTGGAAAATGGATTCATGGTATTTTGGGGTTAGTTTCAAAATATTTTCAAATACAAAGTCATGCAATAAAAGCAGTCTGAATTTGGTTAAGTTACTCAAAATACACGATATAAGAGTTTATTATTAATACAGTGTTTGAGAACTGTTGGAGAAAGGTGTGTTTCCCGATAAGTTCGGGAGGCATTTTTATACCCTCCACCAAAGAATGACGAAATAAGTATACCCCCAACTTATTTCGTCATTCTTTTTGTAACTCCTCGAAATAGTCGTCTAAGACCCCATAAAGTATAAATATTCTTGATCGTCATGATATTTTAAGACGATCTAGCCATGTCCGTCCGTCTGTCGAAAGCACGCTAACTTTCGAAGGAATAAATCTAGACGCTTGAAATTTTGCACAAATACTTCTTATTAGTGTAGGTCGGTTGGGATTATAAATGGACCAATTCGGTCCATGTTTTGATATAGCTCCCATATAAACCGATCTTGGGTCTTGATTTCTTGAGCCTCTAGAGGGCGCAATTCTCGTCCGATTTGACTGAAATTGTGCACGTAGTGTTTTTAAATCATTTCCAACAACTGTGCTAAGTATGGTTCAAATCGGTTCATAACCTGATATAGGTGCCATATAAACTGATCTTGGGTCTTGACTTCTTGAGCCCATAGAGTGCGCAATTCTTATCCGATTTGGCTGAAATTTTGCATAAGGTTTTTTGTTATGACTTCCAATAGCTGTGGTAAGTATGGCGCAAATCGATGCATAGCCTGATATAGCTGCCATATAAACCGATCTTGGGTCTTGACTTCTTGAGCCTATAGAGCGCGCAATTCTTATCCGATTTGGCTGAAATTTTGCATAAGGTTTTTTGTTATGACTTCCAATAGCTGTGGTAAGTATGGCGCAAATCGATGCATAGCCTGATATAGCTGCCATACAAACCGATCTTGTGTCTTGACTTCTTGAGCGCCTAGAGCGCGCAATTCTCATTCGATTTTGCTGAAATTTTGCATTAGGAGTTTTGTTATGACTTCCAATAGCTGTGGTAAGTATGGCGCAAATCGGTCTGTATTTTGATATAGCTGCCATATAAACCGATCTTGGGTCTTGACTTCTTGAGCATCTAGAGGGCGCAATTCTTGTCCGATTTGACTGAAATTTTGCACGAGGTGTTTTGTTGACTTCTAATAACTAAGTATGATTCAAATCGGTTCATAATCTTGTATAGTTGTCACATAAACCGATCGTGGATCTTGACTTCTTGAGCCCATAGAGCGCGCAATTCTCATCCGATTTGGTGAAATTTTGCATGAGGTCTTTTGTGATGACTTCCAATAACTGCGCTAAGTATGGCGCAAATCGATGCATAGCCTGATATAGCTGCCATACAAACCGATCTTGGGTCTTGACTTCTTGAGCGCCTAGAGCGCGCAATTCTCATTCGATTTGGAAGAAATTTTGTACAACGGCTTCTCTCATTACCTTCAACATACGTGTCTAATATGGTTTGAATCGATCAATATCTTGATACAGCTCCCATATAAACCTATCTTCCGATTTTGCTTGTCGAGCCCCTACACAATGACTTCTACAATGTTCAGCATTCAGTTCATTTATGGTCCGAATCTGACTATAATATGTTTATTAATACAGTGTTTGAGAACTTTTACAGTAAGAAGAGAATCAAAGATGTATTGTTCGATAGGTACGGAAGGCAATTTTTTTTTTTGATGAATGCTGTGAAAATGATAAATTGTGATCGCTAGTTCCCATAGATGCTTTCATGAATGGACCATATACTTTTTCTTTTCGTGCAGTCTTGAAAATGACATCAGGTGAATGGCGACCCCTATTGCGCATATACTGATTGAATCGATTTTTGGAATTCGGGTCCACTCTTTGCTGCATAATCAATCGGTATGTTGGCAATGGCCAGCAAAGGAAACTTTTGAGGGCAAACACGGTGAAACCAAAAGCACGAGGGAAAGATCAAGTGGTGGGAGACACCTGGAAACTTGATGTCAGAAATTTTAGAATGAGCGCAGAAGATCGAGGCGCTTGAGACGCTATTCTACGTTCGGCTAGTGGAACAAATGTTTTGTCACAGCCTATTAAAGTAAGTTGGCAATGGCGAATGTTGATCTTGAGGTGTGCTATGGTCAATGGTCGAACGACATTAACCGGGGATTTCAAATAGCCCCATAAAAAGTAATCGAACGAACTTAAATCTGGAAAGCATGCCTGGCATTGGAGAACGCACTTTGCGTAGCAACAACTCAACGACCATTAGAAAACGATGCTTTCGACAGCGATGGCCCGCTGCCCCTTGGCCGGAGCCTGCTGACAACCGACTGGGAAGGGAAACAAACTAGGAGACTTCTCTCTTCTGATGCGCCCACTCTGGACCCCCCTCCCCACCCAACTTACCGCTCGGGAGTTTTTTCAAAAAAGTAAGTCTCTCTGGCGCACTCTGTATTTCTTTAGAAAAATTCATTTAAATTTAAGTAAAATTGTTCTTTAAAAAAATCTCAGTGAAAAATTCAAATTAGAAAAAATTGTATTTAAAATTTTCTTTAGAAACAATTAACTTAAATGTTTCTTACAAAAAAAATTCATAAAAATTTTGTCTTTAGACAAAAATTCATCAGCATTTGTCTTCCAAAAAATGTTCCCTTAATTTTGACTCCTAACAACAATTTGTGTATCTACTCCCAAATACTATACCCCACCACCGAAGGATGGAGGTATATTCATTTTGTCATTCCGTTTGCAAGAAATAGAAAAATTTATTTCCGACCCTATAAAGTATATATATTCTTGATCAGCTTAAAAATCTAAGACGATCTTGACATATCCTTCCGTCTGTCCGTCTGTGCGTCTGTCTGTTGAAATCACACTACAGTCATTAAAAATAGAGATATTGAGCTGAAACTTTCCACAGATTTTTTTTTTTTGTCCAGAAGCAGGTTCAGTTCGAAGATAGGGTATATCGGACTATATCTTCATAGCCCCCATATTGACCGATCGGCCGATTTAGGGTCTTAGGCCCATAAAAGCCACATTTATTATCCGACTTTGCTTAAATTTGAGAGAGTGGGCTGTGTTAGGCCCTTCGACATCCTTCTTCAATTTGTCCCAGATCGGTCCAGATTTGGATATAGCTGCAATATAGACCGATCCTCCGAATTAGGGTCTTAGGCCCATAAAAGAAACATTTATTATCGGATTTGCTGAAATTTGAGACAGTGAGTTGTGTTAGGCCCTTCGACATATTTTTGTAATATGGCACAGATCGGTCCAGATTTGGATATAGCTGCCATATAAACCGATCTCTCGATTTAAGGTCTTGCCCCCATAAAAGGCGCATTTACTGTCCGATTTTGCCGAAATTGGGAACAGAAAGTTGTGTTAGGTCCTCCGACATCCTTCTTCAATTTGTCCCAGATCGGTCCAGATTTGTATATAGCTGTCATATAGACCGATACGCCGATTTAGGGTCTTAGGCCCATAAAAGCCACATTTATTATCCGATTTTGCTGAAATTTGAGACAGTGAGTTGTCTTAGGTTCTCCGACATCGTTCTTAAATTTGGCTCAGATCGGTTCAGATTTGGATATAGCTGCCATATAGACCGGTCGCTCGATTTAAGGTCTTGCCCCCATTTACTGTCCGATTTTGCCAAAATTTGGGACAGAGAGTTGTGTTAGGTCCCCCAACATCCTTCTTCAATTTGGCTCAGATCGGTCAAGATTTGGATATAGCTGTCATATAGACCGATCTCTCTATTTAAGGTTTTGGGCCCATAAAAGGCGCATTTATTGTCCGAAGTCGGCGTTATTTGGTACAGTGAGTTAGGATAAGCCCCTCGACATAGTTCTGCAATATGGCACCGATCGGTCTAGATTTGGATATAGCTGCCATATGGATCGATCTCTCGATTTGGGGTTTTGAGCCCAACAAAGGTGCATTTATTATCCGATTTCGCCGTTAGTTGGGAAAGTGAGTTAAATTAAGCTCCTCGACATAGTTCTGCAATATGACACAGATCGGTCCAGATTTGGATATAGCTGCCATATAGACCGATCTGTCGATTTAAGATTTTGGCCCCATAAAAGGCATATTTATTGTCAAATTTCGCTGAAATTTGGAACAATGAGTTGTGTTAGGCTCTTCGACATTTTTCTGAAACTTGACCCAAATCGGATTTCACTGAAATTTGACACAGTGACTTATGTTAGGCTTTTCGACATCCGTGTCGTATATGGTTCAGATCGGTTTATTTTTAGATATAGCTCCTAAAAAGACCAATAATTTGTTATACACAATTGAACAATGATTTGTATACATTTTTTTCAAAATCGGAACATATTTCGATATTGCTGCTATGCATATGCATATGCATTATGCATAAGGTATACATTTTTCACCGGATTTTGAAGAAAGGTGGTTAATGTTTATATCCGAGGTGGTGGGTATCCAAAGTTCGGCCCGGCCAAATTTAACGCCTTTTTACTTGTTTTTTTTTTTTATTTTATATTTGTAATTATAATTTCTCAAAATTTTTCTTTAATTGAAAGTCTGCTGTTAATTTGAAATTTTAAGTTTCATATACATGCATTTAAATATAATTATTATGCTACTTGCTTTTATGTCTCATTGTTGTGCACCACTGTGCATGAAAATGCCATACATCTTCAAGCTCTTTGCTGGCAAACGCCATTATTATCCGCCTACTTTGTTGTTATAGTCCTCCCCTTTTAAACGCCCCAAAGTATCATAATGACAAAATTACAAACCATTAAATCAAGTCGGAAACGTACGTTGGCTACACCAACAGCATCAACCAACATCACAAGAGGCAGTGATACATTGTGCGAATTGTGTGCACTACAAATGTAGTCGGGTTCGTTCATTTCAGTCGTTCGCTGTATGCCGATAATTAGTAAAGAACAAAAAAAAAATAATCTGAAGATTAAATCTGTTTTAAATGCGAACAGCAACAACGACAACAGCAAAAACAACAGCAAGGATCAACCAAAAAGAAACATAAAAACATTTACATTATGTGTATCCCCTCACATGGATAATGACAGCTTGTTCTCTTTTTGGTTTCGACTCTGAATTTGTTCGGTTGGGTTTATTTCAGCTTTTGTTATTGTCTTCGTCGTCGTTTGTTGTTGTTGTTGCCGTTGCTGTTGTTTGATATCAAAGACAATGTGAGTCGTCTGGTTCATGGGATCTCGTTATGTAACACGCGCAAAGCCATCCGCCAAGGACATCCGGAACGCGCGGCTATACACCAACCATTCATCCATCCATGCATACACCTTCTGCTCCTTCCCCCATGCTTGGCAGCATTAACTTTAGGCCATGGTGATTGGTACATCGCCTGTTGTGGTACACAAGCCCATGTTGCGTATACATAACTTCATCTCTTCTCACCCTCCTCTCTTGTGAATGTGTGCTGGATATCGACATTTCAACAGCTTTGGTGGTGTGCGTGTATTTCCACACCCCCTTTCGCACATTAAGAGTTCATTATAAAACGAGATATGTTTAAATAGATGCGAACCACAACTCTCGGATGGAAGCTGTATGTATCCCACATATACAATTACAAATATAAACGCACACACTTACGCATACTACATGCATACCTTACGCACTCATTTACAACGATATTCACTTAAAGTAGCAAGCAGTTTACGAGCTGATAAGACAGGCGTGTGCAAACACTTTATTATAATGTCAACTGGTAAGTGAATACCGCCCTCGCCACACTGCTCCCCTCCTTTCCCATATCTCACCCACAATTTCAATTTACTCGCACTCATTTCTTCGTTAGACCTTTTTTAAGGGCCAAAAAAAAATATGTTCGGCGTGTAATCTTAGCTTATTATCATCACCGTGTTAATGGTTTTAATGACTTGTCCACTGATATGTGACAGGATGAGGTTTTTATTAAAGACAAGGATGAACCAACTGGGTACAGTAGGTCATAGTTTTAATACATACTTGAAATTGTTAACACATACAATATGCTCTCAAACATGAGAACATTAGCAAAATTATTTATTATATTCTCCAGCGCAGGAAGGAGGGCGCTAGTAGAGCCTCGGAGTATTAAAGGGTAATTTTTTTGAGGTTAGGATTTTCATGCATTAGTATTTGACAGATCACGTGGGGTTTCAGACATGGTGTCAAAGAGAAAGATGCTCAGTATGCTTTGACATTTCATCATGAATAGACTTACTAACGAGCAACGCTTGCAAATCATTGAATTTTATTACCAAAATCAGTGTTCGGTTCGAAATGTGTTCATTCACCGTTCAGCGATGAGGCTCATTTCTGGTTGAATGGCTACGTAAATAAGCAAAATTGCCGCATTTGGAGTGAAGAGCAACCAGAAGCCGTTCAAGAACTGCCTATGCATCCCGAAAAATGCACTGTTTGGTGTGGTTTGTACGCTGGTGAAATCATTGGACCGTATTTTTTTCAAAGATGCTGTTGGACGCAACGTTACGGTGAATGAACACATTTCGAACCGAACACTGATTTTGGTAATAAAATTCAATGATTTGCAAGCGTTGCTCGTTAGTAAGTCTATTCATGATGAAATGTCAAAGCATACTGAGCATCTTTCTCTTTGACACCATGTCTGAAATCCCACGTGATCTGTCAAATACTAATGCACGAAAATCCTAACCTCAAAAAAATCACCCTTTAGTTTAAGACCCTATAAAGTACGAGAGTACACAACAATGCGATTACTGCCTTAGGTGTTTGTTCACAATGGCAATGTGGCGGTTTAGAATTCGCACCCTCTTTCCAATCTAACCTAAATCCATAGCTGGATGAAAATAAATAGCTCCAGTAAATGGCCGCTTGGCTAATTTGGAAAATATGTCGCCCTATCAATGGAAAGAAACAAATCGTAGGGCAAAGATTCCTGAAGATAGCCAATTTCAACAGTTGCGTTGAAATTGAAAGTTCACTGAAACAGCCCTTCATGACCTAGTCTGCTACATAGAGATTTCTCTCGCTGTCAATAAATAACAAATGGTAGCTTGAGACTTGACACATGAGGCAGCCGGAGGCTCTATGCATCAATTCTTCAGTAAGAAAATTAAATCTATATGTCTACAAAAGTGGTTCAGCAGGAGGACATCTCAAGGAGGGGTATTGTCTCTCCTACTTTGGAATAAATATCTTATATATAACCAGTAAGAACGTGCTAAGTTCGACCGGGCCGAATCTTATATACCCTCCACCATGGATCGCATTTGTCGAGTTCTATGCGCGGTATCTCTTTTTAGGCAAACAAAGAATATTGAATAAGAACTGTTATGCTATTGGAGCCATATCGAGTGATAGTCCGATTCGGACCATAAATGAATGCTGAGCATTGTAGAAGTCATTGTGTAATATTTCAGTCATTGTTTAAAATTTCAGTCCATTCGGATAAGAATTGCGCCTTATTTTGTTAACATTTTGGGTAATAGAGTCTAAACATTTCCCTTTTTTTCTACGTCTTGAAAGCGAAAGCTCAGTGGAGCGGGTTTGATTGAAAATTTAGCTCAAAGATAAGAAGACTCCTTTTTAATAGTCGAGCCCAAGTAGCGTGCTGATAAGCACATATTTTTTTTCGTTTAGTTCGCCAAGTCATTGAAAAGAGCTGATTTTATAAGGGCAAAATATCTGTTTTGAATGACTTGACAAACGAATCGAGTGACAACAAGTAAAAGAGTTAAAATGGATCTCATTTGTCATTTTTTTGTCCGATATCTCTTTATAGGCAAACAAAGGATAATGGATAAAAATAGCAATGCTATTGGAGCTATTTCAGGTTATCAACCAATTCGGAACATGCTTGGTTTGGCTGTTGGAGACCATAGTAGATATGACTGCGCAAAATTTCGTTGAAGTCTTAACAAAATATCTTATACAAAATTTGAGACAAATCGGATAAGAATTGCGGCGTTTAGGGGCTCAAGAGGTCAAGATCCAAAATCGGATTATATGGTAGCTATATCAAAACATAGACCAATATGACCCATTTTAAAATCCCAACTGACCTACACTAATAGGAAGTATTTATGCAAAATTTCATGCGCCTATCTTTATCCTTTCGAAAGTTAGCGTGCTTTCGAATGGGCCGAAAGTTTTTGTACTGAAGTCTTAAATGGATAATGATTATTGTCGCAACTATTATTGAAGGAATATCCAGTGCAGAAAAATGTTTCTGATATTTTTGGCATGGGTAAGCCGAAGATGCTTACCCATGCGCAACGGTAACCGCCGTAGTCCGACAAAACTGGAAATTCGATTGAATTCAAAAATAGACAAAAAGATGACAATGTGATAGGAATCAATAGCGAGCATCACCAACAACAAATTCAGCGCCATCTATTGGGAGATAGAAATTATTTGAGTGGCCAAGCAAACCCGAACAAAAAAAAATGAGAGCGAGTGTGTTCAAAGTTAATCATATGCTTTTCACTACTGTTTTGACTAGTTGTCTGCCCTTCGCATAAATAAAATAGAGGAACTAACCTTTTACTGTTTTTGGTATTATTTGTTTAACCCTCCTACCCTAGGACAAGCTTCCACAATAGTCCAAAAGTTCTATAAAACATGGCCGCAAAATATATGCGTAACTTAGTGAATGCAAAGAAGAGTAATTGAAATTCATATGGTGGTGGGTCTAGGTACCGACGGGTCCGGCTCGACCCCAAAAGCATCACCCAAAAACAAAAGTATGCCGATCGGGACAATATGGGACTCAAATGAAAGGTATTAGGGAGTAGATTACGAATATGGCCTGGAAGAAGCAGTACGCTATAGAATTTGTGGATATCCTACGAGGGCGGACCTTCCCCCTTATCCCAAAAGTACCACACAAAAATAAATGTGGACCGATCGGGCCAATGTGGAATTCAAATGAAAGGTATTCGGGAGTAGAGTATTAATTTGATAATAAACATTGGGTCCAGGTACCTAGACGGCCGCCCCTACCCAAAACTCCATCAAATATGCATATTAGAAAATAATGGCAATAGGGGACTCAAATGAAAGGTATTAGCGCGAAGATTACGAATATGGTGTGGAAGGAGAAAAAGGCTATATAATTTGTTGTTGTTGTTATCGGAAAGAGGACTCAAATGAAAGGTATTAGCGCGAAGATTACGAATATGGTGTGGAAGGAGAAAAAGGCTATATAATTTGTTGTTGTTGTTATCGGAAAGAGGAAGTCATGACAATATGGGACTCCAAAAACCTTCCCCAAATGAGAATATTTGCCAATCATGGCTATGGGGTAAATAATTAGCCACCAAGAGATAACGGCCATTAATGGTTTGAGGCTGATAGATTTCGCCGCGGCAAAAAAACATGGTGGTTAGTAGCATCAGATTTCAGCATAAAAATATTCACAAAGCCACATGGCTGTCAACCGATCAAAACACGAGTAACCAAATTGTTCACGTTGTGATAGGTGGAAGGCACTCATCCAGCGTGTTAAGTGTACGATCGATCCGTGGAGCGAAAGTTGATTCGGATCATTACCTTGTTGCAGCAAAGGTTCGCACCCTTTTGAACATGGCGAAGAAAGTAAGAACTGACACTGCACGGAAGCTGGACATTGAAAAGCTGCAAATACAACAAATGGCAACGGCATACTCCACTCGACTGACCCAACTGCTTGATGAAAACACTCCTACTTCCGATGATATAATGGCGCCGTGGCAAACCATTGCCCGTTCCCTGGAAAATGTCGCGAAATCCGTAATTGGGTACCGGAAGCCTCCCCCAAAAAACCCATGGTACGACCAAGAGTGTCGAGATACTGCTGAAGCCAAGAGTGCGGCATCTAGAGCAACCCTGCAATCAGAAGCAATGAGTCAGATGAAAGAGAGGTATCGGGAAAGTGGTGGAACGTCAATTCCGCAGCAAGAAAAGGGAAATGGAAAGACATGAGTGTGAGAGAATTGAGATGTACAGGAGTCAGAATGAAGTCCGGAAATTCTACAAAGAATTAAACATCAAACCGATGGCTTTGATGCAGGCATATACTACAGCAGAGGCAAAAAAAGAATGGAACCATGCTGTTGATATGAAAAGAACATTTTACCCAACTGCTAGTGTCCGACGTTGGCGGCGAAGAGGATAGCGTAGAACCAATCCCAGATGATGATATAGAATGTTTACCTCTTAGTCAGAATGAGGTCCAAATAGCAGTGACCCGACTTAAGAACAACAAGGCAGCAGGAGCCGACGGTTTACCCGTTGAACTACTTAAAATCGGAGGCGACACGCTGTTAAGGCGTATGCATCAGCTTGTTTGCGCAATCTGGCTAGAACAACTTATACCAAATGATTGCAACCTCAGCATACTATGTCCCGTACACAAAAAGAAGACAAGACGGAATGTGTCAACTACAGAGGAATAAGTCTCCTCGTCATTACATACAAGAACGACGAATCGAAAGAAAGTCAGTGAAATTGGGTTTGGCAGTAAATGGAGATAAAACGAAATGGATGGTATCAATTTCCAAAACGCCTTGTACAACCGAGCAGATAAAGAAAATGGAGAAAGTTAGAAACCACAACTTTGAGATAGTCAGCAACTTTATCTATCACGGCACCACCAAAGCCGAAACGAATGACACCAGTTTTGAGATTAAGCGAAGAATAATACTGGCAAATAGATGCCACTTTGGACTTGTAACTACAGACGAAGATTACACTATAAAAGGCACTAATACTACCCGTGCTGTTATATTATTCTGAAGCATGGGTACTTGTGAAAGTAGATGAGGCAGTGCTTGGAGTATTTGGGAGAAAGATTCTTCGTAAAATATATGGACCAGTTTGCATTAATGGAGAGTATAGGCAACGTATGAACCACGAGCTGTATGATGACGATACCATGGTTACACGCATCAAAATACAACGGCTGCGTTGGCTAGGTCATGTTGTCAGAATGGATGAAGAAGCTCCATCGAAGAAGTCTTTTGAAGGCAAACACGGTGGTACACGCAAACCGGGAAGACCAAAGGCCCGATGGAAAGATCAAGTTGTGGGAGACACCTCGAAACTTGGTGTCAGAGATTTTAGAATGAGCGCAGAACGCTATTCTACGTTCGGCTATTTTATATGACAGCTTCATCTAAATGTGGTCCGATCTGAACCATATTTGTGTCCTATGTTGGGTGTCGTAAAATTGCTCACCGTTTCTAATTTCAGCGAAATCTGTATGGGCATCAGACCCTTTATTTGGGGATTGGTCTATATGGCAGCTATATCTAAATATTGTCCGATTTAATCCATATTGAGGTCAGATG